>NW_020664413.1:64405978-64410141 GCF_002925995.2 Terrapene triunguis | reverse complement strand
GGCTCGGAGCTGGGGGACAGGGCTGTGGGGGGATGGGGTTGGGGGGGTGTCTGGTTCAGAGGGGCTGGTTTCGGAGCTGGGGGTCAGGGCGGCGGGGGATGGGGTTGGGGAGTGCCCGGCTCAGAGGGGCTGGGCTCGGAGCTGGGGGTCAGGGCTCGGGGGGTGCCCGGCTCAGAGGGGCTTACCATGCCGCTTACCCCCACCTCCCAGAGCCTCAGTGAGCCGCATCCAGGAGCTCCTGCCACTCGGCCCGCCGGAGCTCGCAGCCCCGCCCCCTTACCATGCGGCTCTGAGTGGGAGGACCTCAGGCCCTGCCTGGGCCACGCCGCTGTAGTGCTGTCCAGGGCCGCTCCTGGACGCGGCGCGCTGAGGCGCCGGGGGATGGCGAAGGCGGAGGCGAGCCTCCGACATTCTTGTGGGGACCCCTGCGGAGCCCGGGGCCTGGGGCAAATTCCCCCACTTGCCCCCCCCTCCGGGCAGCCCTGGCTCCTCCATTACCCAACTCCCCCAAGCCTTTGCACTGCTTCTGAGGGGTGAGGGAAATACATTTCTGTATTGTAGTTTTAAATTAATTATTACTCAGAGTTCTGTATTAATATGCCCAGTAAGGAATCTATTTATCAAAAACTATTTCCTGAATCTTTCTTTTTGTTGCCTGTATTGTTACAGACCTACTTGCTGACAGGTATTTTGAAATAAATTGTTAAAATAACTGAAACTGGCGTGATTATATTGTGTTATTTTGACAAATAAAATATGCAGAATTTTAGAATATTGTGCACAGAATTTTAAATTTTTTAGTGCAGACTTCCCCCAGGAATAAATTAGGCTACACAGTTCAACCCAATTTAACCAAGCTTCAGTCAACGAAAATTATTTCAAACTCTTTTGTGCCTCTCATGATTTTTATAGCCAAATGACCAGCCTCCAACTTTTCTTCACTGTGTTCCAAAATACATTTGGAGTGTAGCTTTTTCAAAAATATATGGCTCTTCTGTTCAGCCAGAACCCTGTTTATCCCAGGGTTGCAGAAATCTCCCATAATTTTCAGAGTTGTGTTGTCAAGGCTTTCACGATCGGTACCTGCTGCAATCCAATGATTCAATCTTGCACTGAGAACCACATCACTGGACACCTTCACCCACATGAAGATGCACTGAGGTCAATGAGCTGTGGTGGGGGGGTTGAAGGATTACGGCCCAATGCAGGTCCCCAGTGATTTGAATACATTACCATCTAGCACTTGTTATGTGGCTGTGTGAAATGCAAGGGTGGATCAGTCCAGTTCCAGTGTGACAGGACAGATGTCCATACCATAAAAATGCTACACCATCATAATTGGCACTAATTAGCAATCTCAGCAGACAGCTCAAAAGCTTATACACACAGACACACATCCCCTAATGTTTGAGGCACATTAGTGAGGCAGTACAGGGGAATCTTGTTTTGTTGCAACCCCTGCTGCATGTTCTGTATATAAATGAATTACTTCACTCCCCAGGGCTATGAATCCAGCACCTTTCCCAAGCACTAAAACTTTACCAAAAAGAAAGAGTTATAACACCATCCAGCAGTCTATGTATTTATAATTGTTTTGTTGTACTGTATGGTCTTTCCTTGTACGACCCATGCCCTTTTGTATCTGTATTTTCTGCTGCACATGTTTTTTTATTTTCTCTGGAACAGAGTGTCGTTCCTGTTCACTGAATGTGGTAACTTGGAAAAACTATGAAGGAGCACTAATAAAACCAACAATCTGGCATATTTGATTTGCATGCATCCTCAATATTTTGAGGCAACTCTGATTTAGATTCTACACTGTATAAAACTTGTATGTTGCAAGGTTACTGCTATAAACATTTTGCTGACTATGTTTTCCAGGCAGGCTGTTTAATTTGCTAAGCAAAATGAAAACCTCTATATGCCTGAATTAGAGCCCTTGCACGGGACTATTTTTTAATCCTGCTCCCGTCCCGTCCCACAATACCCATTCCCCCTGGCTCTAGCGTTGTTTCTTGCATTTTTTACCCTGCTTCCTACCTCAAAAACCTTAGATCCCACAAATGAGACAGATTCCTCCATGCTATTAAAAACAAAACAAAAAAGTTTGGTTAATATATTATAAACAGAATTCAGACACACTTTTTACCACTAAAAGAATAAAACAAATCTTGCTTACGCCGTGTAAAAATACTTTAACTCCTGTTAAATCAAATCTCTATTCCTCACATAATTTAAGTATTTAAACCTTTATTTTTTTTAAAAAAAGAAAACCTCGCTTCACATTACTGAAATTCTGTTTATGACAAACTGATGAGAAATGTTAGATTTTCCCCGCAAATTACTGCACTCTGTTTTTTTTGCCCATCCAATCCCACCCAGAGCTAAGGACATTTTATCCACTCCCGCTATTATGGCAGTGGGACCTGTGGGACCCACCGGATCTCAGTCTCGCTGCAGGCCTCTAGCCTGAATCATATTTTCTCCTCTTTTAGTCAAGCCATTCCTGATGAAAGGAAGGGCATAAATTGGCACATGCACACAGACTGTGCAGTGTTATTGGAACCAAGTCCAGTCTCAAGATAGTCCAACCATTCTACAGAGATATGTCAATATACATCCAAGTCGATGTCCTCTTCGCAGTACCCCCTCACAGCAAGGAAGCAGCCTCCCTTTGAAACTTGCAGTAGTGCTGTTGTCTGGGTTAGGTAACAGGAAACAACGTGTAGGCAAGTTTTCAGTAACGTGGTTAAATAACATCCATCCTTGCTAACCCATCTAGTCTGGAAACTGAGGGACTATGTTTCCGCATGCTCAGAATGTATTTCTTTATTATAGATTTGGAGATCTTCTATCAGCAGGACAAAATACTGATTTTCCCAGACACTGGTTCAACCACAGAACTTGGCTGGGAGATTGCATTTGAAAATTAAAACTAAGATAGAGTTGTTTTATGTATGCTGGATATTAACAAATATTCAATAACCAGCTAAGTTCTATATTTTCAATTGGCTTTGTCCCTCTGTCTTTATCTATAAACCAAGTGGTGACTGGGCAAGAGCAGGCAGAGCAGGTTTCTCATTTTTTTCAGCTGCCTAACAAGAGGAAGAATGGGAAAAAAGCAGCATAAATTTATAAGGGACAATCCACCCTACTCTGAGAAAACACTATTCTTATAAAAGAGGGGCTGGGTTTCTTCTTTCCCCTAAATTCTCATGGATCATTTCTCTTCTTCCCTCTACTGCCATTGATGGGTCCTTTCAGCCAGCAGGAGCTAAAAGCCAGGAGGCCAGATCGTGCAGAGCAGACAGAGAATACAGGAGTAAGAAGATCTGACCCCACGGCCACCCTAGTACTAATTTTTAAACACTAGAAGAAGGGGTTTAGACAACCCCTGTTCACGCTTCTCCCTCCCCCCCCTTTAGTTCTCATCACTTTCTGATTTCTTCCTTTTTCTTTGTCTCTGAAAATGAATGAAACATGGCCCTTCAGCACATGCTTGTAGGCTGTCCTCCCCTATTATGTATAGCATGGTACCATCAGCAGCATGAATCATCCTAACCAGTGAAGAGATGGGCAGGAAAGAGATATGCCCATGGCCATTCCTCCTCTGTGCACAGAGAGGGAAGCATGTTGTCCCTGCAGACTTTCCTCGTTCTGTGAGTCAGGATGCTGAGGGAGTGATTTTGCCCTACAATCTCATCCGGAGTTCCTCCTTGGGGTGTTGTGCCTCCCTTTGGGGTGAGCAGCCAGATTCCTCTCATGTTTCTCCTGGTGATGGGTCCCATTTTGGAAGTCAGCATATAGTTCTCAGTCAACATCACTGCTTTCTAC
This sequence comes from Terrapene triunguis, assembly GCF_002925995.2. Classification (NCBI taxonomy): domain Eukaryota; kingdom Metazoa; phylum Chordata; order Testudines; family Emydidae; genus Terrapene; species Terrapene triunguis. The sequence goes on along the minus strand of NW_020664413.1, from coordinate 64,406,307 downwards.
AGTCACAGTGTCTCCAGTCAATATTGTACCACCCACTCCCATACTCCAGAGAAATTGCTGAAGGTGCAACAAGACCAGGAGAAGAATAACAACAAGGGGGCCTGTATAACAAGGGGAGAGGCTGAGGGAACTGGGATTGTTTAGTCTCCAGAAGAGAAGAATGAGGGGGGGATTTGATAGCTGCTTTCAACTACCTGAAGGGGGGTTCCAAAGAGGATGGAGCTCGGCTGTTCTCAGTGGTGGCAGATGACAGAACAAGGAGCAATGGTCTCAAGTTGCAGCGGGGGAGGTCTAGATTGGATATTAGGAAACACTATTTCACTAGGAGG
>NW_020664413.1:64391697-64405878 GCF_002925995.2 Terrapene triunguis | reverse complement strand
TGACAAAGCCGTGGCTGGGATGATTTAGTTGGGAATTGGTCCTGCTTTGAGCAGGGGGTTGGACTAGATACCTCCTGAGGTCCCTTCCAACCCTGATATTCTATGATTCTATGTATCCTAGAGTTCCAACCAGGGAACTGAGTGCTATTTCTGCTACCTACCTATGAATCCAAGCTGCTGGCTCTTGGCAAGGGCCCTTTGAAATAGTGAGAATAGTCAGGACTGTATACCAGAAAGTTTGCCAGCCTGGGAAGAGGAGAGCCACCCAAATATATCATGTCAACTTAGGGAAAGTGTGGAAAGAATGAGAGGGGGTCTTCATTACCCCATTCTCCCCTGATCCCAAACTCAGCCCCTGTGCCATGATGGTTCCCCAGTCAGGGACCATATCAGTCGTGGAATGCTTATAACCTGACCAGAAACAACAGACACACAAACTCATCAACATGTCCCCCTCCGTGTTTTCGGCAACAGCAGGCCAGATGCACTGACTGTTCCGTTGTATAGAGACTGAATCTGGCCAGAAAGTATGAGAAAGTGTATGACCATTACCCAGAAAACTGTGGGTGACTGTGTGACAAGAGTTACAGAACATGTAGGTCATGAGAGTTGTCGAGGAGTCACACAATGAGTGGCAAAGTCCAAGAGCTCTCACCCAAACAGGATGGCACAACAGGGTTCTGCACAGACTTTCAAAAAATGAATGCAATATTCTAGTTCAACACCTACCCCACGCCGTAGGTTAATAAATTGCTAGAGAGGCTGGGGGCTGCTGCCAGGTACATATCCACACTTGACCTAACCAAGGGGTACTGGCAGATTCCTCCTTGTCCCCAAATTCAGGAAAAACACAGCCTTCTATATGGTCCTGGTCAGTTTAGAATCATGCCCTTTCAGCTGCATGGGGCCATGGCTATATTCCAGAGGTTAATGGATCTTGTATTGCGCCCACCTAGTCAATACGTGGCCACTTATATCGACAATATTGTCATCTACAGCGGGACCTGCAACTATCCCATAAAACACCTCACAGAGCTCCTATAGGCACTCCAAGAGGCCGAACTGACAACTAACCTGGCTAAATATCGATTAGCCAACTGGGAAGTGAGCTACTTGGGATACACTGTGGGCGGGGGAGGGCTATGCCCATTAGTAGGGAAGGTAAAAGCCTTGTCAGAATGCCCTGTCCCCTCTATGAAGAAATAAGAATGCTTCTTCCTGGGGCTAGTGGGGTATTATAGGCAGTTCATACCTGACTTTGCCACAATAGCTGCACCCTTAACAGACCTACTAAAAGATACCTCATTCAGGAAGATCTGGCGGACCAAGGCCGGCAACAAAGCCTTCCACATGCTAAAAAACAGCTGGCCTAGGAACCCTTTTTATTTCATCCAGACTTTTCAAAACCTTTTATTTTATACTAGAAGTAGGGGGAGAGGAGCATCCTGTCTTATATCTTAGAAGGTAGCTGTTTCCCTGAGAAGCCGCCAGTTCAGTGATAGAGAGGGAGGCTCTAGTGCTAACAGGGGCTGAGGAGGCCTTGAATTACTACCTATGGGACCAACCACTCCAGCTAGTGTTGGATCACGTGTCCCTATAATGGCTACAATCCATGAAGGACCACGACAACCAAGTCATGTGGTGGTATATGTCCCTCAACCATACTGCTTTCAAGTACTGCAGCCAAATGGTAAAGATCATAAAAATGCAGACTTCTTTTCCTGAGATGGGGGGTGGGGTCAGGGGCTGTCAACATAAGTAGACCAGTGACTCTGAAACGGAAGGGCACCGTTTGTGATGGGCTATGCAGGGCCCACACTGAACCAAGGCAGGGAATAGAGCAATACTGATCTAGGGAATGTCCCACCCCTCAGCAGGTGCAGGGCACTATTTAAAAGGATGCTGGTACTCAGGAAAAGGGGGAAGGAGCTGCATGTGGCACCAGGATGCCAGGCTGATGCTGAGAGCTGTGCCAGGAGTGGCAACAGCTTTGTGAGGGCTACTCTAGGAGCAGGGACTTGGATTTCCCACCCTCTCTCCTTGGGAGTTGAAAGCCCTAAGAGAGATTGACTGAACAGGACACTAAGAGACTGAGGAGAGTCTGCTAAGCCTGTGATGGTGCCTCAACCTGAGGAGCTCCAGACTGGAAGAAAGTGACAAAGGGAAAACATAATTTGGGATAGCTCAATGACTGGGCTGGGAACTTCGATAAACCCCTAGTGTCATGGGTCAGGACCTGTTGGAGTGGGAGGGCCTGGGTCCCTCTACCTTGCCACCCTGATTTTCTCTAGTGGCAGAACCTCAGGGGGAGCAACTGGAGCACGCAAGGGTGATGAAGCCACAGCCAGTGACCCCTCTGGGATGACTAGGTCAGCAGAAACTGTAAGGCCACAACCTGAGCGCTAGGCCAGCTGGTCATCAGGCCTTCCTGACATAGGCGCTAAGAAAATGAGTTAGCATTAATGGGAGTTATTTGCTGCTATCAAAGCAGAAGTGTCAGTATTTTGGACAAGCTCATCTAGTTTTCTTCCTCTTCTCCTGTTGTTGATGTCTGCATTATTCATCAAAGACACCACACTACTTCAGAGCTTTTAGCTTTTGACTGTGCTCTTCAGTCCACAAATTAAGTCATTGATAAGGTTTGATGTATAGATTTTGAACACAAGCCTGGCCACTGTTATGCTGAGCTATTTTACCAATGTTTGAGTCATTTTTAACCCAAACAGTAAAAATCTGACATGCTTGCTGCCTTTCTATTTGAATTCCAGGGACATTAGCTTCACAGCAGGATAGGAATGGCATCACCTATGTTATTATATTAGCATTCTGCTGCAGAATAGTATGGAAGAATAAAAAGCATGTTTGAAATTGGTAGACTACACTGCAAAATAAGAGACAAATCTGAAAGCAATCATGAATAATGACTTAAATTGTACTACTCACAACTGAATTACAGTGGTTGCCACTGAAAAGTCAACATTTGCCAGCAATAACTAAAGAATATCTGAGTTACCTAGTATTTCCCTATAGTTAGAATACAAAATAAGCACAGTATGGCCCTAATTCTGCAAAGAGTTATGCATGTATTTGATTTTATACATGAGTGTCTCACTGAAGAGAATGGAATTATTCAGAGGTATAATGCTAAGCACATGTGTAAGTCTTTGCAATATGAAATCTCTAGTTACAGAATTTGACATTTTTTTTGCCTCAGACCGTACTAAATCAAATATGACTTCACACATATAGACAAATACATGCTCTGATTTTTATTGTTTTTTATCCAATTTTTCGAAAACTCAGCACACATGCAGGCTGAGATGACTGAATATTTGGATTTGTTTTTATTTTCTTCAAACAAATTTGACTAGCACTGGAAATTACTCATTAGAATGTGAGAAATACAGATGAATGGCAGCCATCTTATCTTGGACAGAACTAACCAGGCAGGTGAACTGTGCTTTAGGGGCTTGTGATTTTCTCATGTTTCTTACATTTAACATTGGATACACATTGCGATTCCCACAAAGAGAAGATGTTTACTCTGATGTGACAGCAAAAAAATATTCTGCTGAAAAGCCAGAATGCTTGTATTTCTATGAAACTGGCAAAAAGAAAGAAAAAAATTCAGCAGCTTTGCTTGGCATGGAAATCTTCAGCTTTACTGCCAAGAGATTCCACTACTGAATTGTGCCCTCTGTTACACACATGTCATCCAGTGGGAATTTGGCCCAGTGTTAGGAAGCTTCCAATTCAAATTCAACAGGTTGTGTTTCTTTCCAAAACATTTGGAAAGTTCCATGATCATCTAAATATTATTTACCCTTTCATAATCTTATTTCCCAGAAAACAACATACTACCTATTTAATGAAAGCATCATGGATATTTTTTCAACCTGCTGAAACAAACCATGCATGCTATCAGAAAAACAAACAAACATGCAAATTTCATTCATTTCCAAACTCTGCAAAATCAGCTTTGTGATTATAAAGATTTATGTTCCGTTCTCCTCCAAAATTCTCCGGATGTGTCCATTTGTCTTAGACAGAATTGACGTGCTGTTCTCTGCATCCATTATGTTTAATAATAGAGAGTTGACTTAGGCTAATGATTTAGGAGCAGGATGTGATTAATAATGCGAATAGAAGCTTTAAACCCAACTTATAGGAAAATAAACCAGTGTATAATTTTCATGTTTCATTAGAGAACATCTTTAGATGTAAGCCTTAATACTAATTGATCCCAGAGAGGTGGGAAAATGCATTGTTCCAGTCTGACTAATGTGACTAAACTGCTTTTCATGTTTCTGGAAGAGACCATTAGTATAACCTGATCATTCAGTATTTGTGAAAGAAATAAGGTGTTCATGATGAATTAGTCACTTAAGTGCTATCCAAATATGTGCAATTTATTTGAGATTTGCAAGATATCCCAAGGGACACAAGTAGAATAAACATGAAAACTATTTTAAACAGATACTATGTTTTGGACAAAGACCTTTTCTACAGTAGAAAGCTATCCATTCTTGAAAACCAGTGCAGGTGAACGAATACTGAAAAGGGTTTAATTCCAAGTTTAGTAAAGGGCAAACCATAGTGAGCACTGTATCAAAAACTGGCTAATTTTTATAGACTCACAGCACTGGAACAGACCTCAGGAGGTCTTCTAGTCCAGTCCCCTGCACGCAAGGAAGGACTAAGTATTATCTAGACCATTCCTGACAGGTGTTTGTCCAACCTGCTCTTAAAAATCTCCAATGACAGGGATTCCACAACCTCCCTAGGCAATTTATTGCAGTGCTTAACCACCCTGACAGTTAGGAAGTTTTTCCCAATATCCAAACTAAACTGCTCTTAGTGCAATTTAAGCCCATTGCTTCTTGTCCTATCCTCACAGGTAAATGAGAACAATTTCCCTCCCTCCTCCTTATAACAACCTTTTATGTACTTGAAAACTGTTATCATGTCCCCCCCCTCAGTCTTCTCTTCTCCAGACTAAACAAACCCAGTTTTTTCAATTTTCTGTCATAGGCCATGTTTTCTAGACCTTTAATAATTTTTGCTGCTCTTCTCAGGACATTCAATTTGTCCACATATTTCCTGAAATGTGGTGCCTAGAACACAATACTCCAGGGCTTGGTCTACACTAAACCCCCAAATCGAACTAAGGTACGCAACTTCAGCTACGTGAATAACGTAGCTGAAGTTCGAAGTACCTTAGTTCGAACTTACCTCGGTCCACACGCGGCAGGCAGGCTCCCCCGTCGACTGCGCGGTACTCCTCTCGTCTAGCTGGAGTACCGCAGTCGACGGCGAGCACTTCCTGGTTCGACTTATCGCGTCCAGACAAGACGCGATAAGTCGAACCCAGAACTTCGATTGCCAGCCGCCGAACTACCAGGTAAGTGTAGACATACCCCAGTTGAGGCCTAATCAGTGCGGAGTAGAATGGAACAATTACTTCTTGTGTCTTGCTTACAACACTCCTGCTAATGCAGCCAAGAACGTTTGCTTTTTTAGCAACAGTGTTACACTTTTACCTCATATTTAGCTTGTGATCCACTATGCCCCCAGATCTCTTTCTGCAGTACTCCATCCTAGGCAGCCATTTCCCATTTTGTATGTGTGCAACTGATTATTCCTTCCTAAGTGGAGTACTTTGCATTTGTCCTTATTGGATTTCATCCTATTTACTTTAGACCATTTATCCAGTTTGTTCAGATCATTTTGAATTTTAATCCTATCCTCCCAAGCACTTGCAACGCCTCTCAGCTACATATTGCCAGCAAACTTTATACGTGTACTCTCTATGCCATTATCTAAATCTTGAAGATACTGAACAGAACTGAACCCAGAACTGATCCCTGTGGGACCCCACTTGATATGCCCTTCCAGCTTGACTGTGAACTACTGATAACTACTCTTTGGGAATGGTTTTCCAATCAGTTATGCACCCATTTTATAGTAGCTCCACTTAGATTACATTTCTCTAGTTTGTTTATGAGATGGTCATGTGGGAAAGTATCAAAAGCCTTACTAAAGTCAAGATATACCACATCTACCACTTCCCCCCATCCACAAAGCTTGTTACCCTGTCAAATAAAGCTATTAGGTTGGTTTGACATGATTTATTCTTGACAAATCCATGTGACTGTTACTTATCACCTTCTTATCTTGTAGGTGTCTGTAAATTGATTACTTAATTATTTGCTCCATTAACTTTCTGGGCACTGAAGTTAAGCTGACTGGTCTGTAATTTCCTAGGTTGTCCTTATTCCCATTTTGTTCGTGAACAAATAAATGTCCTTATTCTCATTTTGTTAGTGAACAAAGCAATATTGGTGAGATTTCAGTGATAATGTGTTAGGCATTAAGTTATGGTAAAAAAAAAGGGTATTTTAATATAAACAAAGATCTTTTTTCCAATGAAGTTTTAACTTTATTATTATATTTCAATATTCACTCTCTTCTTGAATTATTCATACTTCTGTCAAACTTCCTCAGAAACTAACTTCCATATCTAAGAACAATGAGTCTTGATTGACTCATTTTAACTTGTTGTGCTTAATGTTCATGATACTTATTAAATGACCTTCTATCCTGTCTGTTTCTATGATCCATAAATAGAAAGTGGCTAATTAACTTCAGAATATTCCACTGTCCCCTTCACGAGAACATCTCTCTCACATCTAACATTTGCGTAACTATTACAGCAATGACTTTTTCTCCCTCTTTCACATAGTTCTCCTCCACATAATTATTTTTCATACCAACATGATCTCCTATATTCTGTGTATATTCTATATTTTGGTTGCTTTGTGCTGCTAGAGTAGTGCAAAGGGGACATAATACCAGTTCAACAGGCTACTTGAGAATTCCCACAGTGTAGGAGGAATACCATGGTTGTTCTCTCTGCTTTTTGGCCCAATCCTTTGGGTATTACCATGGGAGGTGGAAATCTGTCCCTCTTATTTTATTCCTAAGAGAACTTTTATTATTACATTCTTTATCAATGAGGATTAAACATTTAAATTGTGGTGTTGATTGAAAGCAACAGAGATCAAGAGGTTGCAATGTACCAAGCATCATTCTGTACTGTATATACTGTGTGAATGCCTATCACTCCAGGCCTTTATGCACATAGGAAAAAGTGAGGATAGGGAAGAATGAGAGGGAGAGATGTATATTTTCAGCCAGTACCCACAGTGATATATTCCCTTTCTTGAGAGAATGACCCATAACTCATGAGAGGTCAGCAGTGAGTTATGAAGGCCATTCCCTCAAAAAAGAAAACATATTAGACCTACACATTATTGTGTCCTCTATTCCTCCCCCACCCCCAACCATTTTTCACTGCTAAATTTTCTTTATAAATAATTTAAAGTCAATTTTAATGCTTATGAAAGGTACCAGACAGAGCTCACTGTCAACTGCTCTATTTGCAGAATAAATACAGCGTTGCTGTAGTAGGGCAGTCTTCCACACACAGTCTTACCATTGTTCTCAACTCCATTCTGCAGGGGGCAGTTATAAGGCTGGAATTCAGCCCTCAGCCTTTTTGCTAAGAATGCCAATAAGGACAACAATTAATGCTAAGTGTGACTGTTGCTCCTGTGATGTTGATATCTGCATATTAGCAAATGTACTTAGATGAACAACACATTTCAGAGGTCCCCCAAAGAGCAGTTACATGGTAATAACTTTTTGGTCAGTAGATAATACCTGAAGATGAACGGCTCTGTATACTACTACCAAGTCCCCTAACAAACGTTGATTTTCTGCACCAGGTTTTACACTTCTTTTCATTAATCAACCATTGTATTTGCACAGTGCCACTAACTTCCGTATATTCGGAAAGAGTCCAAAACCACAGATTACTCACTGTTCTGGCATCCCAGAGAGACAGGGTCTTGTCTGCTGAGCTGGTGAGAATGGTGTTGGAGAATGGAAGAAACTCTATACTATTGACCGAATCCTTATGTCCACGCATGGTGTATCTGCATCTCTCACTATAAAAGAAAACAATGACAGAAATATAACTTGCCATTAAAGAGAATCAGCAGTCTAGAAGACAATGGCAGTAAAACGGAATCAGATTTCAAATGGAGTTAATTGTCTCAGTTACTATTTTCAGAGAAGTTAATACATAGGGGAAGGTTTATAGCACAGGCTAAAACAACCATCATCAAAAGGTTCCTTATGCTTTCTATAGAGTTATTTGAACTTTTGAAAGGTTGAGAGGTACCCACTGCATTGGAGAGAAAAAGATCAAAAGACAGCAAAATAAGTTACCACCTTACTAATATTCCAAAGAGCATTTATACAAACTATGGCTCTACAATGAAGAAAGGTTAAACAAACTGGGCATGTTGAGTCTTGAGAAAAGAAGACTGAGGGGAAACTGATAATCGTCTTCATATATGTTAAGGGATGTTGTAAAAAGGACTATGATCAATTGGTCTCCATGTCCACTAAAGGAAGTACAACAAATAATGAACTTAATCTGCAGCAAGAGAGATTTAGGTTAGATATTAGGAAAAACTTTCTGGCTATCAGGGTAGTGAAGCTCTGGAACAGGCTTCCAAGGGGGGTTGTAGAATCCCCATCACTGGAGGTTTTTAAGAACAGGTTGGACAAACACCTGTCAGGGGTGGTGTAGGTTTACTTGGTCCTGCCTCAGCAAAGGGGACAGGACTCAATGTTTTCTTGAGGTCCTTTCCACCCCTACATTTCTATGATTCTGTGAAATAAGCGTCTCAGTTCAGAAGTGTTCAAAATACTGATTTTATTTTATTTTTATTATTTATTTTGCTTTACCAATGATTGACATTTGGATTGGTGATGGTCAGGAGAAGGGCATGGGAAGGGGTAAGCATAGATGAGTCCAAACCAGAAACATTTAACCAACTCTCCTCTGCTCTGGAATTTTGGGGTTTCCAGAATGCAACCCTGCTTCTGGAACAGTTTGGATGGGGAGGATAATGAGCTTATGAAAACCCCAAAGCACAATTCCTTTTTGCCCATATCAAGTTGTTGCATCCTTACTTGCTTGTCAAGCCAGTTTAAGGTTTCAAAAGGAATAGTTTACCACATAACCCCCCCCCCCCGAATTTTACAATTAGTAATAAGATCAGTTCTGTCCTGTATGTCCTAGTGCCTCAAATAAAGAGCGGCAGATAAACTAGCAAACAAACAGAAAGCAGCCACCCACCACTACCCACTGTAATTCGAAGTGTTAGTTCAGTATTTTATTCATTGCACATTTGGTTTGATACCTAAAAACAACCAGTTCTGAGCTGGCCACTGAATACATTGGGCTGGCAAATTAGATTACTGGAGGGTGGGGGGGGGGGGGCAACTGCAAAAGGCCAAATTTCTTACAGTATTCTCTTTAGGAGGCTGTCAGCAGAGGGAATTAAAGATTTTGTGGTTTTTTTCCATTCCTGCATGATGCCAGAAGACTCATAGAGCTGTTGCAGGGTTTTTTTGGTACTAAAAACATTGGAGATCAGATGCAGACCACTAGAGGTTAAAGAGGCTTGCCAGAGGCTCACATTGATCTGCCAGAGAAAAGCAAGTTCCCAGACTTACTGAAGACTCCTTTCCATTTTCCAGGCTCCCTATCTGAAGATTAATATTGTTTCTGAAGAGGGTGTAGAGGAGTGTGTGTGTAAATTTTACCCAGGAAATATATTTCAAATACACTGTATATTGTACATATTATTCTATTATAGATATTACATTATACTATATATTTTATAGTATTTATAGTATAGTATGTGTTATGTTGTAATAAGGATCCAAGTTAAAGAATCTGTTATTTATATCATACATGTAGCTTCCTGGCTTTTAGAGATTACTGCATAGTTTGTCTGATGTTCATGATTATTTGTTATACAGTGATAAAGTAACTTATTATGTTTTATATTCCCCATGGTCACACAGCTTTAACCATCAGGACAGATATACATGCATATGGGCATATGTACACCTCCATTTTCAAAGGTGACTAATGATTTTCGGGTACCCAAGCTGATATGCCTTAAGGGAAACTGATTTTCAGATGGTGGGTACTCAGCACTCTCTCTTAGAGCCATGTAAGAGAATGACTGGTGATGTTGAATGCCCACCTGGAACTTTTGAAAATTTAGGCCAGTTTATATCTTAATGTAACATTATGTTCCATTAGAAGAAGAAAGAAAAGAGAAAGAGAGAGAGAGAGTGAGTGCACAAGCACGTTTTGGGGGATATACTTCTGTACAGTAATGTAATAAGAGGATTTATATCACACTCTTCCCAAAAAGGTAGCTGAAAACTACATCTTATCTGTTTGTGGAATGGGACAGAGGGGTGGAGAGGGGGAGGAAGAGAATTGTTCATGAGTTCATAAGGCCTAAAATAGGGGCATCCCAGGCAGACTGGCTGCAAGAACAGACTTGTGAGAGATTAATTAGGTGCCAGAGCAGGAAGGTCCCATTCAGAATCCCTGAGCAAGGTGAAAATGGACTAAAGTGACGGACAATAACAGCAATGGAAGGGAAGGAAATGAGTTGTACATTTCCATCAAGCACTTAAACACTTAGGCTAGATACAGCTCTCTCTCTCTGCCACCTCCATACCAATGTGTAGTGATGAGAGAGCTCTCTCACGCTCCAGATTTAATTTACCACTCTGGTAACTGACTGACTGATATTTCTGAGCACCTCTGACTGCTATATAAAACAAACTCATCTTCCCTTCCAGCCGAGAGATAATTTAAATGAGAGTGCATTTCTTGCATACAATCTAGATGTTCTACTGTGGCAAAGGAAAACTTGGTTTGAAGCAATATACCAACTGACTCTAGCACATTTTATACACAATGGGCCAGATTCTACACTTTTGACATGGGAGGAAATCCAGAGAAACTCCATTGTTTTAAAACTAGTTGCTCCAGAGATAGCCTGATGAAACAAAGAACAGAATCCTTTCTTTGTAAAGCAAACACTCATTATAGATGGGGTTTAGGTGGTTCAGAAATTTTTGGGTAGCTCAGAAAATAGAGGAAACCACCTATTCCTGGTAGGTTAGGTATTTGTACCAACCTGACAATTTCCTCAAAGCCCCAGCCACTGGAGTCATATGAATACATGAGTATCTCAGCTTTCATTTTTTTAAAGTAAGTTTTTAGCCCTCACGTTAGCAGAAAACAGAATACAAATGTGACCCCGGTGTACCTTAAAAAAACAGAAGGCAAATAGAAATAACCCCAATTTTTTTAATTTAAAAAAAAATGTTGATGGGGGGGAGGGGCTGACTCATGATTATTGAATATTTGGCCTTGGCAATTGTGGTAGTGTTCAAATACCACTTGGTAAAAATTGCTAAGCAGGCAGCTGGATGCACTTTATTAGCACTTTGCCCACCTAAACTAAAGAGGACAAACCATCTCCAACACCTTGCTACTTTGTCAGCTATCACCTTACACACACACTGTTGTCAGTTTAAAAGTCTAGCGAGCCATAGACTGTGCGCCATGTCATTCCACCACACCTACTTGCAGCCACCATTCTGGATGTGCTGCTCAGAGCAGCAAGTTCCCATGGTCTCTTTTTGAAAATAGCAAAACCCTAGCTGTAGGATATTAGGTGTAAAGGGATCCGCTGATGGTTGTGTTCACGCTAAGTAATCAACACAGGCTGGCAATTGAAGGTGTGTCCATTTTAAAAATAGAATCAACTGCACCAGATTTTTAAATGAAAGAAATGATAAAAAAATGGAATAATTAATCTTAAAATGGGGCCTTGTATAGTAAGTTACAATGAAAAAAGATAATAAAGCACCAACACACATTAATTATGCAATAATACACATGCAACTTATCTTATTCCAATGCCATATTAGGCCTTGATTCAAAAAAGGCACTTAAGTAATTGCCTCAAAAAGCAGCATCTTTCCTAACAATTGTTTTCTCAAATCATAACATGGAAAATAACACTAAACTCCTTTTTCATATCTATCATATAACATCCGACCATCTGAACTGCCTTTGCTATCAACTAAAAACATGTGGGAAATTTGCACCACAACGTGATTAACAAATAATCTACACACAGTAGTTCTGTGAAAGTTTTGTAAGATCACACACCAATCTCAACCCTGTTAAACTGATAGAATTGGACCAGTTAAAAGGAGAATACCATCAACAGAAACACACCCTGTTAGTTACCCACTATGTGACTTTATCTCCAAAACGTGTTTAAATCAGGCACAGAACCTTTCTAGCCAAGATCAAAAAAGAAGTATAGCAAATGGGCTGGCTTGAGACATTAAAATGCCAGTTTGTTTTATGATGTTATAAATACATCCTATCACGTCTTTATATTTTATTACCTCTATTTTATTTCTAGGTAGCTTCACATATGACACATCCAATTATTCATGTCAAGAATATAAAACGACTAGTATTTCAGTAAAAAGTGCCTACCATCACTTATGACAATGATTTTTTTCTTGACCCATTATTTCACTAAACATAACCAGGGTTTCATAAGACATTGATGAGTGGGGACATATCCTCTATAAAGCATATTTGTCTTAGAAAAGATACAGATGTGTATAATATTGCCAATATGACCCATTCAGCTCAATACAAGCTATTCTTTCATTACCTCCCTTCAATAAAATGAAGTTATCTTCTAATTCTGAATACTCCGTTTACAGTCACTGTGTAATTAATGTTTGTACAGTGCTTTGAAAAAGAAAAGTGCTGGAGTACATAGGTGCTTATTATTATTTTTGTAAACATACAGCAATTCTCTTCCCTAATGTAAATGTACATACACTTAGAAATAAAATGAAGATCAGATAATTGGTTGTATAAATAATTGATATTAATAATACTCAGAATTTAGAGTACTTTCATCTTCAAAATCCTGGACAAACATCAGTGGTGCTATATTGTGCAAATGGATCTGTGTGGGCAGCCCCCTGACTTCAGTGCTGGTTTGGGGGGTCTACCTGCACGGATCAATTTGCAGAGTCTAGCCCAAAGTCATTAAACCTCACAACTGCAATTATGTTGCCTTATTCAAAGGCTAGGTTTTCTCATTGTACACTTTTAAACCACACTGGTGGGTAAAAATAAGATTAAGTGCCAAATCTCTCATTATTCACATCGGCAATCGCATTGAGCGCAGTGTGACTACTCATGGGAGTAAGGCAAGCAGTGGCTGGAGATTGGCTACATTAGAGTAGCAACCCAATCCTGCCCCCACTGAAGACAATGCAAGTTTTGACATTGCTTTCAGGGGGAACTGGACTGGGCCTTAGTTTATCACCATGGGAGGTTGGCAGTCCAAACCCTCGGTCCAGTACACAAGAAACTGAGCATGTAAAAAGAAACAGACCCCTGAAGCAATACAGACTTGACTGATAAGTTAAAAATTCTCCACTCTTCCCTCCATCCCTTCCTCTTTAGTCTGCTAATATCAAAGCCAAGGCTTAACTGCTAGAAACAACAAGGGGAAAAAACCCACAAGATAGTATGATGTTTTATTAATATTTTCTAGGTATATAAATAAACACATTTCCTCTGACTCAGCAACTTCACAAGTCAGCAATAAACTATCATTATATTCTTCTGTTATACCTCCTTGAGAAAAATGAAAATTGATGAGTCTCATAATTTAACTGTGACATCTCCATTCTTAAAGTTCTGAGATGGTTCAAACTGCTTCTCCTTTCATTAAAAAGATACCAATCAATTTTAACCACTTACATTTTGGTCTTGCTGCAGAATTTTAATTTACATTGATAGGCAGTGTAAATTAAACATACTTTTCCTGTATTTTGAATGGAGCTGAATTTAACATGGCAGCTATTCTTTGACATCAAGTTATAAAGTGTCTTGCCATGACAAAAAACATAATTGGCCCTGCATTGGTTCACAGTGAAGTCAATGGCAAAACTCCCATTGATTTCAATGAAAGCAAGATCAGGCCATTTGTTTACGCAACAATGTAATCTGGTGCCAACATAACCAATGGAGTCATAGCAATGCTGGTGATATGTTTTGTTGGCTAACAGCTACCCCAGTACTAGAAGAGGGAATGCAGAAGGCTATTTTGGCTCTGCCCTTGCAATGAACACTATGCAGGCAAATCCTCCTGCCCACATAGTATCCCATTCTCCATATGGGGT
>NW_020664413.1:64352984-64391297 GCF_002925995.2 Terrapene triunguis | reverse complement strand
GTAGTATCCTTAAGCTTACTTTAGGCCTGCCTTGTCCAGACACACTGCTGCAGCCATAGTTTTGTGTTTCAGTTTTTCAAATAAGATATCCAGGAAAGTTCACTTTCTAGATTTAATGTTCAGTCTTTCCTATACTTTATTTCCAGCAGACTGAATCCTTATAAAAGCTGGTTGAATGGATGCTTCTGTTATAGCGTCTGTTCTCGTCCATGATTTGGTATTTATCTTTAGATTTACAAAATGTATCCATCAGTTACTGGATGCAAGAAGAAAATTGTAAAAACAGCATACATCTGTCAACCCAAACAGATTCTTAAACCAGAATAAATCTTAGCAAGTTTCCTATAATTTCACCCCTCTGGCTAAATGGCTGACAAAGTCCATGTTTCTCAGTTTCTCCGTGAATTTGCCTTTTATCCCAAAACAGGGCATTTCAGCACTTTCAGAACTTATTCACCAAAAGTTTTTCAAGTTGGGCCTTGAACCCAACAGTGTTTTGCAAATATTTTCAGTTTTGACAAATCGGAAGTTTTCAGTCTAAAAATAAAAAGTGTTGTTGAAAAACTCCCAACGAGCTCTAGTTAGGGGCCAGATTGTAAAAAGTATTTAGGAGACTAAACATGCAGATAGACACTTAGCGGGATTTTCAATAGTTCATAGGTGCCAAACTCCCATTAGCTTTCAAGAACTCCCTTAGGAACTTTTGAAAATCCAACCCTTAGTCTATATTAAATAGTGGGAGACTGGCCCTGTTGAAAACTATATTTGCAACATCTTTCTTACAGGAATTTATAGTTGAAGAGGAAAAGGCTCTCTTCACTGATGAGTTGGAGGGGGCTCTCCTGAGGCCTCTGTTAAAGTTGATCTTGGGCTCCATGAAGGACAACCATGATTCACTTTTTTTAAATGCAAGATTCTAGCCTTCTCCCTTGTGAAATGTAAATAGTTGTATACCTATGGACAGGAACAAGCAGCTGGACTCCAGTTATATAGCCTGATGCTAGGGGAAGGAACAAAGACCCCCTCTTTCTCACACACAAAATGAGCTTGTTTATTTTGGGACGTATTCCAGAAAAACCAGCTCACTAACCTTCCCAACAATCCATAGGCTGGCCCTGCACAATAGTGACCAAGGGCAGGTATTGGGTATGTATGGGGGGGAAGACAGACCTAATCTGCTATTTCATTCCACCAGATTCCTAGATTCTCGATACAACAGGATGGCATGAAAGTTTTCATATCACACCCCCCTCCCCGCAGGCAAGAAGATTAGTGTGCAATCTGAGTCATTGAGATTTCTCAATATGCACATATGAAACTGTACAGTAATTTGCATTCACCGAACTCCTCATCCAAATGCGCAACCCACCAAAAAACACGCAAAAGGTGTTAACATAATTCCATTGGAGATCATCCGATTATTCCTATTGATACATACAAGAAAATGACTGAATCAAAAGCACAGTCAGATAAAAATACTGCAGCATGTCAAATCCGAGCTATGCAGTTGCAGCTGAGTGTTAGTGGCACGTCTCCTTTCTTTGGAAGAGATGCCCTTTTTATTCATATCACCATGGCGTCTCCAAGCCTGGGTGTGTTCATCTTTGGAGGGGAAGGTTATAGGCTAAAATGCCGAGTTCCAATCTGTGCCAATATTATGCAGTACTAACACACAGAGTTTGGAACCAATGCTGTGCTATCGTAAGTTAACATGAAGATATATATATTATTGGGGTTCCACCAACAATATCTATACAGCTTATTAATGGTTGAGTTTGATCTACTTGGTATAGAACCATTACACACATCACTGGTACACTGGTCCTCTTTTGACTTGATTTTCTTCCTCATTTTAAATGTGCCTGACATTGCTTTCAATCTATGAAATGAGCAAATACTTTTGAAAACAGGACAAAATGGCTGAAACACAATAAATATAAGCACATAAATATTAAAGTGAGTAAAATGAATTTCAGTGTGTTTTCAAATTGGTTTTCTTCAGAGCGGGAGTTTCATTATTTGTCCAAATGAAATGGATTTTGAGTGGGTGGCGGTCTTAAGGAGGCATGCTGCACTGTTTCAATGGCTTTATGAGCTTGGGAAGATATGAATAATGGATTTGTTGTGCACTTAGACGCAGCATCACAACAAATACAATATCATTCTGGTTCTCTAATAAGCAGCTGCTGGAGTGAGGAATAAAAAACCTTGCCTCCTGGTCTAACCTACAGGTGATATCATTTTCAGTCAGTTTATTTTTCATAACCATTGAAACAAATTACTGCATTGGCTAGGTCTAGTTTTATAGGGAGAAACCACTGAAAACATAGCAAATAAGAGGCTAACTTCCAGAGGTCATCTCTTATTCTGATCTGTGATTTAGCTCTTGAAGGGACCAACCTTTCAAAAGGCAGATGTGCCAGGGTGTGACTAAACAAAGGATACTACTGATTCTGAGGAGGCAGTTTCCAATGGGGAGGGATTGTGTAATTGTTGCCCTAGCTATTATGCACTCAGTTCCATAACCATGGAGTCACAAACTTCTAGAAAGGTTTGGGGAAACAATACTGGTGCATCTCCTGCTCTCTTAACTTGGGCACAAGCTCTCTCCCCTGCATTTATAGTTGAAGTGTTGCTGTAGCTGTGTGGTCCCAGGATACTAGAGACACAAGGTGGGGGGGTAATATCTGTTATTGGACCAACTGCTGTTGGTGAAAGAGACAAGCTTTACAGACCTCCATTGCCTTTTTCACCAACAGAAGTTGGTCCAATAAAAGATATTACCTCACCCACCTTGTCTCTCTAACCAACATTTAGTCAGGTGGGAGAGAATTACAATGGGGCAGTGTTGCCAGGAGACAGGAATTAAGCTATATGCAGTTTTGCTGTAACCATCTCAGTCTCTGGATATTAGAGAGACAAAGTGAGGTAAGGTTCCAAAGTCAAGCACTCAAAAGTTAGGAGATGCTTAAATTAAGGTGGTCTGTGCAATTTTAATTCCCTCCCTCCCTTGTGCATATGTTTATGGTACAGTCTTTAATTATGTGCTCACATACTTTTCTCCCACAGAACCTCTGCTTCTATCCTTCCCGCATCCATGGCTCATGTCCTCTCCCCACTAAGGCTTATGTCCTTCCCCCAGCTCCTGCCCCTCTTTCCCCTCTTGTTCCTGTCACCCATATGCCATCATCTGCCCCCTCTGCTTGTGCCTTTGTCCCCACCTCCTGCTCCTACCTCCCAAGCTCTTTTCCCTGTGCCCCAGCCTTGTGTCTCTTCCTCCCGCCTATTCCCAGTTCCTCATCCTTCTACATTCCAGTCAATCAGTTCCTCCTTCTCCATGCTACCTGTTTACAAGCAGGGGGAGCATTGAGAACACGGAAGAGAAAGTCTCCTTGCTCTTAGTTCTTGTGCCTAGCACCATGGTCACTTCAAGAAGAGCTATTGTAAAGAAAGCCCTGCTTTGTCCCTGCAGCCCTTGGATGAAGCATGCTCAGTCACTTGGTGGGAATGGTGCATTCTCAGTCAGGTCACACATGGGAGCTGTAAGGGGATGGAGTATGCCCAGTGCAGACAAAATTTTCAGAGAATTTAGCTGCCAACTTTAACAAGTCTCTCCTGAGCATGTGTGAAACAGTTACAAGAGTTTTCTTTAAAAAGTTAAGAGTGTAATTTCCCCTAGCCACAGTCTCAGAAATTGTGGACTGTTTTTTAGATGAAATTTTTCCCAAAAAACTCTCTCTTGAGGCAATGATTTCAATTGATCTGAATGGTTTATATCTGCAGAATTATAAACCATGAAAAACAGAGCAATCTTGTCTATGGGAATCTTAAATATAGCTGCCTATAACAAAGGTTAATACTGACCACAGACAATGACCAATGCTTTCTTTTTGTCTTTAAGAGCGGCCCTCTTCCATTTATTGTCTCTAAGTGTCCGAAGGTTTACTTTTCACAAGCAAATGTCCAGAGGCACTGATTTTCCCGTTACCATTGTTTTCAGTGTCATTTAATGGCTGCTATGAAATTTAAACAGGATTCTGGATTTTACCTTCGTACTTCTCTGAAAAATGGCATTGTGAGGTTCATTGTGTCTCAATAATCCCATTTAAAATTTGCTCTGTTTACAAAATAAGATTCTTTTCTAACAAGTAGGCCTACAAACTCAACCACAGATCTAAAGTCAACATGGATTATTTCCTTTTCACCCATGACTACATATCGGCAAAATTCTTCAGGTTAAATTATGCCCTTTTTTACACCTGGGCAAACCACAACATTTTCAGTGGGATTATACAGGTGTTACTGAAGCTGTAATTTGAAGACAAAATGGGTGGCACAAATATTATTCAGGGCAGCATGTGGTCTATAAACTCGTTAACGGTGTTAATGAATGAGATGAAAGAACAGAGCTTGACTTTCAGATCCCAGGTTGAATTTGCTGTTCAGGCAACTAGAAAAATCATTTTTACCTGTAAACTGAGCAAATTTAATACAGAATTAATTGAGACAAATATACAACCCCACAGTGCTCTTTTTACAGTTATTGTTAAGAGTGGAACTGCACTTCCAATTGTGTCTGAGGCTGTACACTAAAATAAAGAGAATACATTAGACTATGAGAAAATTACCTAAGCTTTGAATCTTAATGACATAAGCAAGGCCCAAAGATTTTCAGAATAGGCAGGCGACCAAAACAGATTGAGAATAGCATATCTGAATCTGCTTGAAAATCAGCTGGCAATTTCCATACAGTAAATATCAACACCTTTATAGACATATGACCAGATCCTGAGAGAGCTGGGCACTTTCAACATCTATTGGCTTCCACCGGAATGGAGAGCAAACCTCAAATAATTGCCCCCTCTGTGATTATTGAGCACTGATCGTTGTACGCACACTTTAGACCCGATCCTGCGCAGACAAGTGCTTAACTGTACGCATATTAATGGTTCCAAGGGTTTAACTGGGATTAGAGTTCAGTTAAATGTTTCAGACTAATAGTTTATTCACTGAAAAATACTGCGTTGGTTAACCTGAAACTATTGGCGAATTCACCAAATTGTTTTGGCCATTTTTTGTATCTTTGCAAATTAGATGCCATTCAGAAAACAACTGGAGGAGGAAGAGAATGAGGTGACACTCGTGCGATGAGAGAGACAACATTCAATTGCCCCCTCTACTTGATGTGGAGAAGGGATTTGAACTGAGGTCTCCCACATTGCAAGAGAATGACCTACCTGCTGGGCCAACGTTATAAGGCAGGCCCCATTACTAGTACCACCTCGTTCTCCTCCTCTAGCCATTTTGTGACTCTAGACCTTCATCTTTATTTATTTATGTTTTGTCTTTATTTTTCAGAATGGCTGAAAACTGAACAAAACATTTTTTAGACCAGAAACAATATTTTTGTTGAGATTTTTTGGTTTCAGTTTCCGTTGATTTTTTTTTTTTTTTACTTCCAGGAAACTGAAAACTCAATTATTCCATTGCCCAGCTCTAATTGAGAAAACTCACAGGTGTAAATTTATAAGCATGTGCATTAATGTTTCTGCAATCAGAGCCTCCACTATTGGCCCCAAAAGCCAGCATGGAGTACATGAAATCTAAGATTACAATAAGGTTAACAGATCAGCGGCTGCTATGATTTTAAGGGCTGGCACTGTACATTTGGAAGATGTGTCACTGTTCTGTACTCTCAGTAAAAATGTCATCTTCTTGTATAATATAAGTATAAGCTATTTCCATCAACAGATTGTGTAAATCCTAAATTGCAGAATGTAATCTTAGTTTATATCATTGTTGTAGGTGTTGAATATGTAATCAAAGTAATGTCAAAACAGTGATTGATAACCTAATAAGAATTATGCAAAAAGTTCACACACTCAAGATTAGATTTTTGTCACCCGAGAGCACTAGCTGTTAATTTTATACACTGTATAATACACCGCATCCTCAAGCCATTATTTTCATCTAAACTTTCAAAATGCTGTTACTTCATATCTATGCTATTGCCATAAAAATGAAAGAAACAATTATATCTCTAAAAACCATCCTTCTAAGTAGAAAAACCTAATATATTAATTTAACTGCAAAACATCAAATATAGTACTTTATTATGCAGATGATAGGTATAACTTCACAGGTCAGGTACAGTACAACTTCAAATATATTCATATATTCATACGTTGCAGTTTAGTAGCCCCAGATCTGACTGACAATAGGGGCTTGATTGAGAGCCATTACACACACATGCACCAATGACTAAGGGAATGTAAACCATGTTCTTGCCTCCTGCATGGTCTACCACCATTGCAAGGCACAGGGAATTCGTTTAAAAGCCATTACTCTCCCTCTTGCGTAAAAGGGTGGGCAAGGACAGGGAGTGAAAGGAACCAGGCATAGTGCTTTCACAGATTACTTTCCCCTTGCATTAATGCCCAATCTGGTTGTGCTGTGCCCCATAGTCAAGGTTTGTGGCAAAGCCACAATCTAGCCCCAAATGTGAAAGTAAAACTAAAGGCTGTAGCCTATAGGCCTAGCCTGCTCGCTTGCCTATATGTCTTTTCTTATAGGTTTCTTAGTTTCTGATGGGTTTGATTATTTGTTTTATTAGAATAGATTATAATTGGTTTATAGGTTTATATTAGAGTATATGTTGGCTGTAACGCAAGGGATCTACAGGCCACATCCTGTATGTTGACCTAAGGTAGAGTTAGCACATATATGTTTGGGACCTTTCACCTAGATGGTGGTGATGAGCTAAAGCAGAAGGTCCATATCTTTAACATAGATGGATAAAGGATATGTAGAAGCAGGTTGGCATATAGGGCTTCCTAAGTTCATACCCTCTGTAAACTTAACAGATACACCACAAGGAAAGAACCAAAATAACCATGTAGGACAAAAATAACAAACGTGAGAATGATCTAATGTCATTAATATGTATGTATATGTCATCAAAACGTACAAACATACCAGGCCATGGAGTAAGTGTACCCTAACATTTTGTGGGTCAGGAAACTAAATTTGGACAAAGGAGGAGGGCTCAAGTAGTCAAGCTCTATAAGAGACCTCCATGCCAAGGAGGTTTCTGAGTTCCAAAGCTTCTAATTTCATAGAATCATAGAATATTAGGGTTGGAAGGAACCTCAGGGGGTCATCTAGTCCAACCCCCTGCTCAAAGCAGGACCAACACCGACTAAATCATCCCAGCCAGGGCTTTGTCAAGCCAGGCCTTAAAAACCTCTAAGGAAGGTTCCACCACCTCCCGAGGTAACCCATTCCAGTGCTCCACCACGCTCCTAGTGAAAAAGTTTTTCCTAATATCAAACTTAAACCTCCCCCACTGCAACTTGAGACCATTACTCCCTGTTCTCTCATCTGGTACCACTGAGAACAGTCTAGATCCATCCTTTTTGGAACCCCCTTTCAGGTAGTTGAAAGCAGCTATCAAATCCCCGCTCATTCTTCTCTTCTGCAGACTAAATAATCCCAGTCCCTCAGCCTCTCCTCATAAATCATGTGCTCCAGCCCCCTAATCATTTTGTTGCCGTCCGCTGGACCCTTTCCAATTTTTCCACATCCTTCTTGTAGTCTGGGGCCCAAAACTGGACACAGTACTCCAGATGAGGCCTCACCAATGCCGAATAGAGGGGAATGATCATGTCCCTCGATCTGCTGGCAATGCTCCTACTTATACAGCCCAAAATGCCACTAGCCTTCTTGGCAACAAGGGCACATTGTTGAATCATATCCAGCTTCTCGTCCACTGTAACTAGTTCTTAATTGTAAGTTTTAAGGCAGTTAGTTAAGTAAAACTCTAAGTTAGCTTGGATAGCTCTTAATCATCTCCTAAGCTCTGCATCTCTCACTCAGTTGAGGAACCTGGACCTGAACTCTCTTGGCATGTCAGAGGCAAGGCTGGTCCTTTGTCTCTTACCACCAGATTATCAAGGAAGGGTGAGTATATTAATCAAAAGCTTTATAGTATATAATATCACATGCATCTCTAGAACAATATTATTGCATTTGTAACTCTGATTATTTGACCATTTGATTACTATTTGAGTACTATTCCATTTATCTCAATAAAAGTCTTTAAGGCTATATTTGTCTCAGTGTGAGCATCCTTATCATATCCCCAAGGGTCCTTGCAAACTCTGTGTAGCCTGATGCTGGGATAAGAACCTAATTACCTTCTGATCGGATTAATTGGTGAGCCTATAACCCATACAATCCAAATTAATAATATTAACCTCCTAAATCAGGCAACAGGGCCTCATTCTGATACTCTCACTCTCTCCAAGTAGCACCTTACTCTGTGATTAATTCTACTGAAGCCAGTGGGACCACTCATGGGGTAAGGTGCTACCTACCATGAGTAAGGGCATCAGAAATTGACCCTAAATGCTTAGTTCTAATTACTGTGGGCCAGATTGTGAAGCGCTTACTCCTAGCAGTGAGCAGCCACTCAGACTCATGTGACTGCTCATGACTATGCATAAGGGATTCACAATCTGGCCCTTTTATGTTCCACTACTTTCGCTATAGCTATGGCTGAGAAGGTACTTTTATTATAAGCCTTATTTTCAGGTGCTTAGATCTTTCCAAAGGCATTACCCTGTGAGTTGAAAATGTCAAGCCTTCTCAGTTGGAAGATAGGTTAGGGGTTAATTTGGAAAAGTTAATTTTAATTCCATTTCACTATCTTCAATTATCCTGGCATGAAGGGGAAGATGCGTATACACTGAGCGAACCCATCCTGAATTCTGTCGGCAGAATGGCAATTGGGCTTCTTTGATTATGTAGATTTAGGTTTTCAAAGCCATGTGGTAAAGCTGGGAAGGAAATGTTATTCCTGTCCTGGGGGAAAAAATGAGATTTCAAAAACATTTCCTATGCTGAACTGAGACAAAAAGTTGATATTTCAAAAAGATTTGCAAACCAAAAATCCAAAACAACGACTCCCCCCCCCCCTTTTTTTTTTCCAATTTTGACTAATAAAAAAAATAAAAATCATAAATCAACTTACATTTCAAAATAAAAAGAAATTTTGAACCCACATTTTTAAAATGTCAAAATGGGATGTTTCAACAATTTCAAAAACAATTTTCAAAATGGTTTTGAATGGGGAAATTTGTCAAAAACCAACCCTATCCTGTAAATAGTTTCTGTTTTGATAAATAGGCATTTTTCAACAGAAAAAAATTAATCCAAAAAGTCTCTATCAGCTGTAATGCAGAGGTCTGATGTGTGATTGCAAATACCATGGCTGCTCACAGAACCTTGATAACTTCCATACATAGACATACACAATATTCCAAGTCTGAATTCATCATCATCTCCCTTTTCCAACACCAAGGGTGGAAAGAACTGATATTATGAGCTGATTCCATCCATATCTGTTGTGAGCCTCCAGCTGAGCCCTTTGGGGGGGTTGCCTGGATATATCATGTATACCATGTTAGACCACTGTCTCCTTGGACATCCATGGCCTCTCTTACCATGTACTCTTCCGCAGAAAGCAAATGAGGCAGTCAATATAGGGTCATTCTAGCAACATGGCCAAACCAGGGTAGTTGGCACCTTTTGATGATTATAATCACACATTGCCTTTTCAGTCTTCCACAGATGCCATCATTTCTCAGTGTAATCAAGCTTTGTCACACCTAGGATACAGCACGTCCTTTCAAATGGTTGCAGCTTTTGCTCCAGAAGCTTTGTCAGTACCCGTGTTTCACAACCGTAGAGTGAACAATGAACATTGTATATAATCTGGTTTTAGCTGTCATGGACACTGATTTAAGGTTCCAAAACCTTTTTGTTCAGACACACAAACATTGTGCTGGCAGAAACCATTCAGTTCTCAATGTCATCTTCAGAGCGGCCGTCACATGTTGTGATGGAACCCAAGTAGTAGAAACTGTCTACTTGTTCGATGTCTACACTGCTAATGACTAGTTTAGCCTGTTTCTTGATTTTTGATGTTACCATTAATTTGGTCTTTTGTTCACTCAGTTTTAATCCCCATTCTCTGGCTGTTGTGTACAGGTTAATTGCTGCTTCTTGGTTGTAGTCCTCCATAGGCATTATCATTATGTTATCGTCGGCAAAGTCAAGGCGATTGATAATTTGCCCCAATATCTTGCAGCCTCCATCAATGTTACTAAGGGAATTGAACATGATGCTTTTGAGGAATAGAGCACTGAATATGCATTGCCATTAGACTCAAGTTTTCACTTCAAACCACTTTGTCAGTTCTCCATTGACTCTTACTGCACGCCAAGTTATGATATACAGACTCTGCAGTATTTGAATCAGCTTGCTACTAAAACTGTACCACTTGACTATTTTCCACAGAATTATACCAGTAACATATTTTACACACCTCACACTGAAAATAGTAACATTGTGTTTGGTTATTGATAAATACAATGTTAAATAAAATGCACAGAGAAGATGGATAAAGGGGTTTTGTGCCACTTGGGCCTGGTCTACACTACAAGTTTAGGTCAAATTTAGCAGCGTTAAATCGAATTAAGCCTGGACACGTCCACACGATGAAGCCCTTTTTTTCGACTTAAAGGGCCCCTTAAACCGGTTTCTTTACTCCATCTCCAACGAGGGGATTAGCGCTAAAATCGGCCTTTGCGGGTCGGATTTGGGGTAGTGTGGACGGAATTCGACGTTATTGGCCTCCGGGAGCTATCCCACAGTGCTTCATTGTGACCGCTCTGGACAGCACTCTCAACTCAGATGCACTGACCAGGTAGACAGGAAAAGCCCCGCGAACTTTTGAATTTCATTTCCTGTTTGCCCACCGTGGAGAAAACAGGTGACCACGCAGAGCTCATCAGCACAGGTAACCATGATGGAGTCCCAGGATCGCAAAAGAGCTCCAGCATGGACAGAACGGGAGGTACGGGATCTGCTCGCCATATGGGGAGATGAATCAGTGCTAGCTGAACTCCGTAGCAGTAAATGAAATGGCAAAATATTAGAAAAAGTCTCAAAGGCCATGAAGGACAGAGGCCATAACAGGGACGCACAGCAGTGCCGCGTGAAAATTAAGGAGCTAAGGCAAGCCTACCACAAAGCCAGAGAGGCAAACGGAAGGTCCGGGGCAGAGCCGCAAACATGCCGCTTCTACGCGGAGCTGCATGCCATGCTAGGGGGTGCAGCCACCACTACCCCAACCGTGTGCTTTGACTCCATCAATGGAGAATCACGCAACAGGGAAGCGGGTTCGGGGTACGAGGAAGATGATGATGAAGACAATGAAGATAGCTCACAGCAAGGAAGCGGAGAAACCGGTTTCCCCAAGAGCCAGGATATGTTTATCACCCTGGACCTGGAACCAGTAACCCCCGAACTCACCCAAGGTGTGCTCCCAGACCCTGAGGGCACACAAGAGACCTCTGGTGAGTGTACCTTTGTAAATATTACACATGGTTTAAAAGCAAGTGTGTTTAATGATTAATTTGTCCTGGCAATGGCGGCCAGTACAGCTACTGGAAAAGTCTGTTAACGTGTATGGGGATGGAGCGGAAATCCTTCAGGGACATCTCCAGAAAGCTCTCCTTCATGTACTCCCAAAGCCTTTGCAAAAGGTTTCTGGGGAGGGCTGCCTTATCCCGTCCGCCATGGTAGGACACTTTACCACGCCAGGCCAGTAGCACGTAGTCTGGAATCATTACATAACAAAGCATGGCAGCGTATGGTCCCGGTGTTTGCTGGCATGCAGACAACATCCATTCCTTATCTCCCTTTGTTATCTTCACGAGAGTGATATCATTCACGGTCACCTGGTTGAAATGAGGTGATTTTATTAAGGGGACATTCAGAGGTGCCCGTTCCTGCTCGGCTGAACAGAAATGTTCCCCGCTGTTAGCCACGCGGTAGGGGGGAGGGGTGAAGTGATCATCCCAGAGAATTGGGTGTGTGGGGGGGTAGCTGGGTTTGTGCTGCATGTTAACCCGGAAACTGCAGCCCCTCCTTTTACATTGCAAACCCATTTTAAATGGCCAACCCAACGGGTGCTTGGTATGGGAAATGAGGGTGCTACTGTTTGAAACCATTCCCACATGTTAAGAAGGTTAAAAAAGCCAAAAGACTGTGGCTTACCATGGCTGCTTGCAAGCCGAAATCTGTTGCCTGGCACTGCGTGAGTGATCTCTCACACCAAACCGGCAGGCCTTCAATATAAGAGGAAAAATGCGACCTTGTAATGAAAGCACATGTGCTGTGTAATGTGAACAGCAAAATTTAACGTGAAAGAGTGTACCCATTGTTCTCTAAAATGTGTCTTTTTTAACCACCTCTCCCTTCTCCTCCACCAGCTGCAAATGTTTCTCCTTCACAGAGGCTAGTGAAGATTAGAAGGAGAAAACGGCGGACTCAGGATGATATGTTCTCGGAGCTCCAGATGTCCTCCCACGCTGACAGAGCACAGCAGAATGCATGGAGGCAGTCAATGCCAGAGTGCAAAAAAGCACAATATGAACGAGAGGAGAGGTGGCGGGCTGAATCGCGGGCTGAAGAGAGCAAGTGGCGGGCTGAAGAGGATAGGTGGCATCAGCTTGCTGACAGAAGGCAAGAGTTGATGCTCCGGCTGCTGGAGCATCAAACTGATATGCTCCAGCGTATGGTTGAGCTGCAGGAAAGGCAGCAGGAGCAGAGTCCGCCGCTACAGCCCCTGTGTAACCAACAGCCCTCCTCCCCAAGTTTCATAGCCTCCTCACCCAGACGCCCAAGAACACGGCGGGGGGGCCTCCAGCCTCCCAGCCACTCCACCCCAGATGATTGCCCAAGCATCAGAAGGCTGGCCTTCAGTAAGAGTTAAAGTTTTAAACTGCAGTGTTTCCTTGTCCTTCCCTCCTCCCACACCCCACCCGGCGCTTCCCTACTCCCCCACCCCTCCCGGGCTACCTTGGCAGTTATCCCACTAGTTGTGTGATGAATTAATAAATAATGCATGAATGTGAAGTAACAATGACTTTATTGCCTCTGCAAGCGGTGCTCGAAGGGGGGAGGGTGGTTAGCTTACAGGGAAGTAGAGTGAACCGGGGGGGGGGGAGGGTTCATCAAGGAGAAACGAACAGAAGTTTCACACCGTAGCCTGGCCAGTCACAAAACTCGTTTTCAAAGCTTCTCTGATGCGCACTGCGCCCTGCTGTACTCTTCTTACCGCCCTGGTGTCTGGCTGCGCGTAATCAGCGGCCAGGCGATTTGCCTCAACCTCCCACCCCGCCATAAATGTCTCCCCCTTACTCTCACAGATATTGTGGAGCGCACAGCAAGCAGCAATAACAATTGGAATATTGGCTTTGCTGAGGTCTATCCGAGTCAGTAAACTGCGCCAGCGCGCTTTTAAACATCCAAATGCACATTTTCCACCACCATTCGGCACTTGCTCAGCCTATAGTTGAACAGGTCCTGACTCCTGTCCAGGCTGCCTGTGTACAGCTTCATGAGCCATGGCATTAAGGGGTAGGCTGGGTCTCCAAGGATAATGATAGGCATTTCAACATCCCCAACAGTTATTTTCTGGTCCCTTCCTCCAGCTTTTGAAACAGACCAGAGTTCCTGAAGACGCGAGCATCGTGTACCTTTCCCGGTCATCACACGTTGATGTTAGTGAAACGTCCCTTGTGATCCACCAGGGCTTGCAGCAGCACTGAAAAGTACCCCTTGCGGTTTATGTACTCGGTGGCTTGGTGCTCTGGTGACAAGATAGGGATATGGGTTCCGTCTATCGCCCCACCACAGTTTGGGAATCCCATTGCAGCAAAGCCATCCACTATGACCTGCACATTTCCCAGAGTCACTACCCTTGATATCAGCAGGTCTTTGATTGCGTTGTCTACTTGGATCACAGCAGCCCCCACAGTAGATTTGCCCACTCCAAATTGATTCCCAACTGACCAGTAGCTGTCTCGCATTGCAAGCTTCTACAGGGCTATCGCCACTCGCTTCTCAACTGTGAGGGCTGCTCTCATCCTGGTATTCTGGCGCTTCAGGGCAGGGGAAAGCAAGTCACAAAGTTCCATGAAAGTGCCCTTATGCATGCGAAAGTTTCGCAGCCACTGGGAATCGTCCCACACCAGCAACACGATGCGGTCCCACCAGTCTGTGCTTGTTTCCCGGGCCCAGAATCAGCGTTCCACGCCATGAACCTGCCCCAGTAATACCATGATTTGCACATTTCTGGGGCCTGTACTTTGTGAGAGGTCTATGTCCATGTCAATTTCCTCATCACTCTCGTCGCCGCGCTGCAATCGCTGTAATCGCCTCCTCGTCTGGTTGTGCTTTGGCATGTTCTGGTTCTGCATATACTCCAGGACAATGCGTGTGGTGTTCATAGTGCTCATAATTGCCGCGGTGATCTGAGCGGGCTCCATGATCCCAGTGCTATGGCGTCTGGGCTGAAAAAAGGCGTGAAACTATTGTCTGACGGAGGGAGGGAGGGAGGGGCGAGTGACGATATGGCTTACAGGGAATTAAAATCAACAAAGGTGGCTGTGCATCAGGGAGAAACACAAACAACTGTCACACAGAATGGCCCCCCCAAAGATTGAACTCAAAACCTTGGGTTTAGCAGGCCGTTGATTTCATGGAGGGAGGGGGAAGCAAATGAATACAGAACAAATCTGGTCCATCTATTTTTTACATCTTAAGCTGGCAGCAGACGGTGCAGCATGAGTGATAGCCATCGGCATCTTCTGGGTGCTTGGCAGAAAATGCTGTACTACGACTGCTAGCCATCATCGTCAAGACTGTTCAATAGGCCAGGAGACAAAACATGTCTGCCCAGGTGCCTCTGATTGAACTCACTGAGGAATATGACGATGACGGATACCAGTCGTAATACACCATCCACTGCCAAAAGGCAAGGAGCTGCTGCTGTGTAGCAATGCAGCCCCACGTCTGCCAGCACCCAGATAGCCGATGACGGCTACCAGTTATACTACACCGTCTACTTCCAAAAGGCAATTAGCTGCTGCTGTGTAGCAATGCAGTACCATGTCTGCCGGCACCCAGATGACATATGGTGACGGTGTGCTGAGCTGAGCTGAGTGGGCTCCATGCTTGCCATGGTATGTTGTCTGCACAGGTAACCCAGGTAAAAAGGCGCGAATCGATTGTCTGCCGTTGCTCTGATGGAGGGGGAGAGGCCTGATGACATGTACCCAGAACCCCCCGCGACACTGTTTTTGCATCATCAGGCATTGGGATCTCAACCCAGAATTCCAATGGGCGGCGGAGAATGCGGGAACTGTGGGATAGCTACTCACAGTGCAACGCTCCAGAAGTCGACGCTAGCCTCGGTACTGTGGACGCGGTCTGCCGACTTAATGCACTTAGAGCATTTTATGTGGGGACACACACAATCGACTGTATAAAACCGATTTCTATAAAACCGGCTTCTATAAATTCAACCTAATTTCGTAGTGTAGACATACCCCAAGGTTATGGAAACAAGCTCATTCTTCCCTTTCAGATGGTGCAGCTTCAAGTCTCTTTCACTCACGCTGGTCCCAATCTGATTTCTTCTGCACAGAGCCCTGCTACTCTAGATGGCACTTCTGCCCTTTATTTTTCAGCACATCCATTTCCAGTCTGTGACACAGATAACTAAACTCTAATAAAACACTCAGCGCTAAGGCAAAAATAATAGAGAAGTGTCAAGTGTGATGCCTTCATTTTTGTATACCATGGAATATACAGGGTTAGATAGTTCCTTTAAGCTTAGCCATAAGTAGCGGTGCCCTAGGAGAAGCTCCAGAAGGACTTGTGCTTCACAGACACCCCCATTGCATATCAATTCCTTCCCCGCATTAGGCCAGCTATTCTGGCTGCTGAGTAGGGCTCCCCTGTCACTCGTTGACAGTGGGAAGTACTGAGTGAGTAGCCCTGCTCTCCCCACCTTGGCTGGAGTTACTCTCCTCTGCAGCCAAGACCATGGCTATTTACCACACATTGAATAGCTCACTGTCAGTGACATCACGTTAGAACCTAATAGCTGGAATAGAGTCTGTGTCTAGATAGTACAGACATGAGTGAAAGAAACATTGAAAGGCAAAGGAAGTACAATGTTTCAGAATTATCGGGACATTCCAACTCATATACAATGGTGACACTTAAAAAGGTTTCTACCAGTCTGAATGCTGTGCTGCTGCGGTGTTTCATAAATGGATGTATCTGAAATGGGTCTCAGATTGGTAAATGCTTTCAAGCAGGTAGAAAACTGTGGCTGCCATGGGGCCAAATTCCTTTATGATATTGTGCCTAAGTACCCATGACAAAACCTGCTCGCCACAGGGGGAAGCACAGAGAAGAAGCTGTCTGCCCAGTTCTAGCTACTCCCAAAACCTAATGGAGAAAGTAGAGGAAGATGTTCTTATGACAGGTCTAAGGGTTGGCCCTGGAAGGGGCAATGGGTGTATATACTTCAGCACATACATCCCCTGACCTGACAGTGGTCTCTTCATCCACTCTTCTGTGTAGATCATGCACATCTCTAGAAGGACAGATCTGTGAAGAAGAGCTGCTGCCGGTCAGAATGCAATGACACAGAAATAGCAGCGCTTGAGCGTACTCATTCGGGGTCATTTCAACTTTGGGATAGAATTCAGCCCAAAGGTTTTAGAAAACTGTGTTTGAGGAGAGAAAAAGTTGTTGTACTAAATTTTATTTATTCACATTTTAAGAAGGTACAAAGACAATTCAGTATCTGTCAACTTCAATAAAGCACCCTGGAGACTTTTTTATACAGAAGAAATCATAGTTTAAGGGTTGCTATGTGACTCGTGTTCATATTGCAGTGACGCTAATCAAAGATGAACGTGGGCTGCTTTAATAGGATACTCATATGGTAAAAGACGAAACTTCCGCCATTCGGGGTGCAAAAATCATTTGACAACACAAGATTTTATGGAAAGCCTACTCCTTCTGAACTCTTAAAAAAAAAAAGGATACCTCTCTGAAGACTGCCTCAAGCCAAAAGAACTAGAATCCAAATGAGAGCAATTGATATGTATAAAGGCATTCATTGCAACAATCTTTCCCTTTCCTATCAAATGACCAGCTCGTCTAATTTCAAACTAGAATACATTAACAGTTAACAGCAATTTAGGATTCAGGTGGTTGTGCCTTTCCATGTACTACTGCTTATGAATAATAAGGAACGTGCCAGTTCTTGTCATCTGACTAAAGCTATAAGCTATTTGCAATTTTGATGCAACGTATGTGCTTTTGGGTAACACACCTCTTTAAGATGTACCACATACGGTGCATATAAAATTTGCACTAACTGGAACTGAGAGAATATAAAGGTGATGATAGAAATACTTCATCTTAATGAACCCTTCCTTGTCTTTAGTGACTGGTAGAAAATTATTTGACAGCTCTCAGTACTGTTTGAATCTCCGACAATAGAATTAATTCTTGTTTTGTTTGGGATGCTGCGCGACAACGTTTCTACGAAACGGGGGCGGGGAAAGAAAAGGTTGCAAGTAAGGAGTTGGACATGGAAAGAATGGGATTGCATAAGGAATCCAGGCGTTTGGTGAAAGACTGTGCTGTCAGCTAAAATGAACTGCCTGTCCAAAGCGCTGTTTATGGCATTATGCATATTTTATATAGGGCTATGGAAGCATTCTGTGGAACTATGTACAATATTTTGCAAGACCCAGAGTTAAAATTTCTAAACATTGTAAATGAGACAAAATATTTTATTTGCAACAGTGTTGTTTAGATAATAAACACGGTTGTTTTAAAACTCTTCTAAAAAGTGGGCTGGGTTCACCACACCAGCCAAAGTGTGTTTGGTGCAAATTGGAGGAAGGGTGGGGGCAACTCTATTTAGTGTTGGCTGCCAGTGATCCAAGGCTGAAATCCTCCTGGCAGCCAGTTAAGCCTAGTTTAGGATATTTTTGCAGTCACCTTGGGATTGATGCAGAGCCACTGGAACATACTGATGAATCAGACTTACTAAATGATTGTACAAAGCCATCTTAGAAGGTATGAGATGCTAATAATAAAAAGTTTAAAAGGAAACAAAAGAATATGAACCAAAAAAATATACATAGCAGGATAAGTGAAATTACCACTGACGGCAGG
Source organism: Terrapene triunguis (assembly GCF_002925995.2). Lineage (NCBI taxonomy): Eukaryota > Metazoa > Chordata > Testudines > Emydidae > Terrapene > Terrapene triunguis. The sequence continues at coordinate 64,373,177 of NW_020664413.1, read as the reverse complement.
TTTCTAATTTTAGTGGAAATCGTATGTACCTAGCTGAGTGTACAGTTCAGATAACAGAATAATAACCAAATTTATAGAGAAGGGAACTAAGGACTTAAGGAAAACTATTCCTATTTAGCAGCATCTTATTTTTAAATTATGCAGTAACGTGATCGAAATCACTATTATATTCCTTAATTAATGCTGTACATTTCAAGCCCACTACCAGAGTCCAATGGGGTGATAAACCCTCATTTTTCTCATAGTTTTTAGCACTTTGAAAAGAACACACCCAAAAAACACTCCTGCAAATGAACAAATCACACCTCTTTCTTCACTAAAATGCAGTATATACCACTCTAATACAAGCTACACCCACACAGGTAGCTCCAGCAAGAATATATTCCATATCAGGAGAGAACAATGAACCGGTGGGAAGGAGAGCTCAGTGGTTTGAGCATTGGCCTGCTAAACCCAGGGTTGTGAGTTCAATCCTTGAGGGGGTCATTTAGGATCTAGGGCAAAATCAGTACTTGGTCTTCCCAGTGAAGGCAAGGGGCTGGACTTGATGACCTTTCAAGGTCCCTTCCAGCACTATGAGATAGGTATATCTCTCTCTCTCTCTCTCTCTCTATATATATATATATAGACTTGCCTCTGACATGGGCCAATATGGATGTTTCAATGGAAGTTGTAAAACTCCCATTATGTGCTTTATAATGTAATACTGTGACACAAAGGGGCATTTCTTCTTGATCCCAGCTGGTGATTAGTTTATGCCTTGAAGCATGAGAATTGACAGCCCTTATAATTCTAATTGTAGCTAATATAACTTCTGATGCTTCTTATTCCTATAAGTAACTGCTGTCTGATCATTGCTAGACCAAATAACAGAAAAGTTTAGCTAAAAACTATTTCTTTACATTATAATATCTTAATGACAGTTGGCATAGTATCCGGTGATTCTTTAAAATCATTATTATTATTGCAGCAGTAATTCTAAACTCATTCCTTCCCAAACAGTTTTCCCTTCTTTCTTTCAGAAATTAGAAGAGAATCCATTCGGACATTTTTTATGTTATCCAAGGGTAAAAAAATAGTGTTTCTAACCATGCCTTTACCACTAACTCACTGTGTGACCTTGGGCAAATCACTTAACCTTTTTATGTCCTAGTTTCCCTATCTGTGACTGGAACTCCTAGGTACTACAATAACAAATAATAAACAATATCCATCTACCTCACAGTTCTTGTGAGGATTCATGAAGTGCCATTTGTATGTTGCTTTGAAACAGATGTGAAATATTATGCTATTTTTATTTATTATATTGAGATATTTCTTAGTAACTAAGTTCTGTTTTTAAAAATATTTTGTACTACTCCTCCAATTAGATGTAAATAAGTATAAACTATGGAGGTATTGCTCACAGCTCTGTAGTTAAGAATGAGTTGAGTTTTGCACTTAAAGTATAGTTTCATCTTATTCGTTATGTACATCTTCCCCCAAAATTACTACACTTACTCTTTGGGCATAGAATGCTTTTTCTTTTGTATTTACAAATAAATCCATTAATGCATTTACCAGTTAAAATTAAATTTTTAAATGGGTTCTTTAAGAAATTTAACACTGAGTGTCCTGTTCTTTTATCCTGAATTATTTCAGCAACAGAATGAAAGAACAGGAGTACTTGTGGCACCTTAGAGACTAACAAACAATAAAGGCTCTGCAAACTTCCCATGGAGTTAAACCTCTGAAAACTTGTGCATAGATTTTAAGATTTTTTAAAGATTATTTTCCAGGATTAATGATAGCTTCTCTCATTATTCTTTATAACTGAAATTTTCTTCTTCAATGGAAGCTTAAGAGTCTATCTTGTCTATGTAGATGGTGAGCCCTTTGGGACAGGGACTGTCGTCCACTCTCTGTTTGTACATGCCACAGCACAATGGAATCCCATTCTTGGTTTGTCCCTTGACACTAGTGTAATAAACATGAGTATTAATAATATTATTTAGTGAATTCCACAAAGAATTGCCCTCTTTCAGAATGGCTGGTATCTCTTAATATTCTCAATGGGACTGAGGCCACACACTATCCTTAAAAAAAACCTATCCTTAAAAAATCCGTCACCAGCCCCTCACAGTGCTCCTCTCTACGTCCAGACTGCACAGGGGACCACCATCTTCCCGAGGGCAGCAGGGCTCACTCCTATAGAGAACAAGAAGAGGGGATATTTTATGGCCTCATTCTCACTGAGAACAATGGGAGGTGGTGGCCATTTTAAAAGAGGGCATGTTAACCTAGGGCAGACTATAGCCACAGTCCTGTTCAGAACACTTAGAGACGGCAGCCACTTTGAAAATTGGCAATTCTTCACGAGTTTCTCTGAAGGAGAAGATTTTATCCATTAGCCTCTGATGACAGAAAACCTTTCAATTAAGAAAAATAACCTAAAAAACCCCAACATTAATGCTAAATATTTCATTTAAAAATTACCCGCTGCATCAGTTCTATTCACCAAGGAGGATAAGTAAGTAGAACCAGTGCAATACAAAAGGAAGAGAGTAGAGCAGAACATGAAGGTAAAGGAGGTAGATTGTACACTGTCTGCTTTGTGGTGCTCTGGAGATGCAAAGCAGCTGCAATCCCAGTTTAACTGGCTAATTAGGTAATCAAAACAGCCTTAACTCTGTCCCATGGAGACACTATAGAAAAATTATAAAAACAATGTACTGTGTCTTTTAAAATCACAGTTTAAGCTCTTGTGGCTCTACAAAAACTGTTATGATGAGTAAATCATAATTGTACAGCTGTCACCCGGTGTCATTACAGGGGCATGTTACAATGATTAAGGGGGCACTAACTGTGCAATTCCATACCTTAACTTATTTTTATTTCTTTTACATTTATTCTTACATCTGTATTCCCTGAATTCATAACACTGCTTTTGAGTAGCATTACAACTGCAGATCAGCAGTTAGGAAATGCAGACAGTACCTAACAGAAGCTAAGGATATCAGTGAAAAAAATCTGTTGCCACTAGAGTTAAGGTCAATAAGAAGGAATTCTGAAAATATAATAGGAACAAATAAATTCTTAGCAATGGTATGGATCTGATATTAAATAAGGATGGTAAAATTGCCAGTCATAATGTAGAAAAGGCATTCAATAAATATTCTGTTCTGTATTTAGAAAGATGCATTGTATTCATATATTACAGTTATGATGAGATACTTTATATTATATCAGTGACTAGAGAGGACTATACTTTAACTTCTATCAGTGACTAAACAGCAATTATTAAAGTTAAATGTTTTTAAATTAGCAGGCCTGGAAAACTTGCACCCAAGAGTAATAAAAGAATTGCCAAAGAGCACTTTGAATCAATAATGTTGATTTTTAATAAATCTAAGCACACTGGAGAAGGTCCAAAGGATTGGAAAAATAGCTAGTATTATATAAAAGCAGGGGGATACTGAATTACAAAATGACTAATAATGACTAGGGAATAGTCAATAGCAAGTAACTATGGTCCTGATTCTGATACTTTTATTCCCATGGAAGACTGCAAGGGGGCACTATAGAGCTGTTCTTCTCTGAGGGCTGGTACCACTATCCTTATGGCACTGGAGTAGTGTAAAAATGCCCTGCAAGAATGAAGAACTGGCTCAATTGAATTTCAGTGTAAATTAGAGCAGAATTTGGCCCTTTTACTTTAAATATTCCTAGTCAGTGCAAATAATTTCTCAAATTAGAGATATAATATAGTTTTTACATTTTAAATACAGTATACAGCGTATGCATGGCTGCGCTAAATAACTGTCAGTCTGCGTTTACAGTAGGTACTTTAAGCTAAACTTGATTTGCATTTCAGAGATAAGGCCCTGAATCTCTGAAGAGATTTATAGTCAGATAATCACAAATTAATCTTGCCATAATGACTTTGACAGCCCTAGATTTATGGTCAGGGAAAACAATCCTAAATTGTTTGCTGAGCTATTAACATGGGCAGCTATATATTTTCAATCTTAGTTACACTAGTGAATAATAAGAGGGTTAAACAAAAGAATGATAAGCATCTCCTCTACCCCTCCTCCCTACAAGCTACTTTCTATAGTTACTACAGAGAGGAGTACGGCCTGGGAAGATTGGATATATCTAAATACATCAATACTTCCATCTGAGCAGAAAGGTTAGGGATCTCTATTTACCTATAGATACTACACCATTACATACCTTATTGTCATTTCCTTCAATACACAGCTAGACCTCAAAGCTCTTCAAAACCACCAATAACATTTTTGCAGAACAGTTCATATTGGTAGTCAACGGTGGGTAATATCAATAGTGGTTCTTTTATAGCACTTGCATGTCTCTTGGGGGAAAAAGATGCTGCATTTTTTACTCAAAACAGATCTTTAAATCAAGGGCAAATAGGCACTCAAAGAGAAGAACATTGTTGACTACAAAGCTACCTTACAGTATCCTGATTGTAGAAATGCCATTTATGGCTTGATATATGGCAGACACATACAAGCTACAGAAAAGAAAAGTGCTTGTGAATAATTTCCATTGCAAAGACCAGACATTTCAGAACCAGTTTCCCATCCTAACAGTAATAATAGAAAACAAGCATGTAGTAGTTCCCAGCTTTCCTATTACTGACAATTATATATCTTCTCTGCCTGCAAAATTCTTTACATGATACTCTACCTAAGCTGTGTGTGTTTTAATGTCTTATCATAAATGCATTATATTTTTGGAACTGCTTTAGGTTTCAAATTCTGAGTTAACTCCCACCAGTGATAGAGATCCCAATACTGATCTCATTTCAAATCCTTATGGAAGTAACATTTGTGGGTTAACTGATAGAAAAGATGCAAAAAAGACTCCTGATACCAAATTAACCACACAGGAAAGAAATTGCCTTAGGCATTTGCAGAAATTATATATTTATTGTGAAGGAGTTCAGGGAATTGCTTTATGAAATCTGAGTTTATTTCTAGAGAGGAACAAAGATTATCTTTCATTACTACGAAATGTGGCCTAGCAGATCAAACGCTGGACTGGGACTCAGGAGCTCTGAGTTCTCTGCCTTGCTGTGCCACTAGCCTGCCAGGTGACCTTGGGCAAGCTATTTCTCCTCACTGTGCCTCAGTTTTCCTATCAGTAAAATGGGGATAATGCTGCTTACATCTTTTGTAAAGTGCTTTGAGATCTACTGATGAAAATGCTATATAGCAGAATCATCATCAAGGAGAGATTTTCTGCATGTTGCTTATTTATAATGTATCTTCTTTGGAAAGGTGACAGTTCGCAGCAGAGGTGACACGTAGCTGTAGCTGGGGCACAAATGAAAGGTTCTGGGGGGGTCATTCCCCCCCCCCATTTCTCGTGGATGCCCAGAGGTGAGGAGGCAGCACTTGCCCTGGCAGCGGCACTCTCAGTGTGTCCATGCAGCGCAGGGAGGGAGGAAGTAGCAGGGCGGCTGGCTGACAGCTGAGCTCCTCCCCCCACGACATGGGGCTGCTTCGCCTTCCCTGCTACTGGAGTCCCACAAGCCTCCAGCAGCAGGGAAGGTGAATCAGCCCCATGTAGTGGGGAGAGGAGCTCAGCTGGCAGCCAGCCGCCCTGCTGCTTCCTCCCTCCCAGCGCTGCAGGGACACAGAGAATGCCGCTGCCAGGGGGAGCGCGGCCTCCTTGCTACTGGGCCTCATCACCAGAGGCGCCCCAAGAAATGGGGGGGGGGGCTTTTGCCCCGCCACCCCCCCCCCCCATGCGTCGTCTCTGGTTAACAGCCTTGATATTGGTCTTACACCTGTAGTATTTTTCAAAGTGATGTTTTCCCAGAGTGTTATAATTTATCTAGGACACCCATCTAAGTATGTTAGCAGTGAAAAAAACTCATTTATAAAAATATGAGTTTATCAATACTAGAAATAACTTAGCAGTGGATTAAATTGAATGATTTACCATTGATTACTACAGTAATCATAATAATCCCTCCCCCATCGGATCTTTTTGTTGCATACACCTGTTTTCTCATCATACTCCTAGATTGTAAATTCTTTTGGATTTTCATTCCATGTGTAATGGGCTCCTGACCCCTGATTGGCACCTTTAGGCATAACCACAATACTAATATTATAGGCAGAGCTCTTTGCAACGTCTTATGTTAGGGTTGCCTAACTGTCCATTATGAGACCCCTTTTCACTTTTTTTTAATAACTATGCAGAATTTTAACAATTCAGGCCGAAATTTCCCATGCTGGGTGTTAGCATCAGGTTGAATTTTTCTGGCATGTTTCAGTAAAAATAGTTCAGCTGTGTCTGAGAATAAGGCTGGGGCGGGGGGGAGGGAGAATGCATTGTTTTACAAACGTTTAAAAACGTTCACTCTTTAAATTGAGAAGTAGAGCTGGTAGAGTAGCGTTTGCCTAAATTAAAAAAATAAACGTAGGAAATTACGTTTTAAAAACCTAAGTCAAAAGAATGCCAAGATTGTAAAGTCAAGCACTCCAAAACCAAAACAAAAAATAAAAAAACATCCTTATCCTTTTGAATTATAGTTTTAAATATATGAGCACATTCCCCCCATAGTTCCCCCATGTCATTCAGTGCACAGAGTAGACAGTGCTTTGAGAATAAATCAGAGTTGTGCAGTGAATGAAGCTTTTATCTGAAGGACTTCTGACTTGTTTGTTGCAGAAGTTGAAAGGTGTTGAATGAAGCAAGTGACGGCAGGTAGAGAAAGGATGGCCTTGTGGCTAAGATAGCTGAATTCCCTCTGAGTGAATAGACTGACTATTACATATACATGCAGTACAGTACAGCTGTTATATTTCTACAAAAAAGGCACTGTAATATATTTTATTCTCTTTTAGACATAACTTTTGCTATGGAAAATGGTTCATAATAAAGAAAAGAGGAAAATACATATCAATTTAGCAACAACAGATGCTTTTAATTACAGGGACCACTGTATTTTTAAAAAGTTAATACGGTTTAATATCTAACTTTTCTTTTTCCCTTCCTTTAGGCCCCTAGCTTACAACACCTTCTGTAAGAACTTAACAATGGCTATACTAGGTCAGATCAATGGTCCATCCAATCTTGTACCCTGTCTTCCAACAGTAGCCGGTGCCTGATGCTTTGGAGGCAATGAACACAACAAGGCAATTATCGAATGATCCATCCCATTATCCCATCCCAGGTTTTGGCAGACAGTGTCTTAGGGGGCTGCATCCCTGACCACCTTGGCTAATAGCCCTTGATGGACCCATCGTCCATGAACGTATCTAATTAATTTTGAACCCAGTTATACTTTTGGCCTTCACAACATCCCCTAGCAATGAGTTCCAGAGGCTGACTGTGTGTTTTGTGAAGAAGTACTTCCTTTGTTTTAAACCTACTGCCTATTCATTTCATTGAGTGACTCCTGATTCTTACGTTACGTGAAGGGGTGAAAATAACACTTCCTTATTTCACTTTCTTCACACCATTCATGATTTTATAGATGTTTATTGTAGACCCCTCAGTTGTATCTCCTCCAAGATGAACAGTGCTGTCTTTTTAATCACTCTTCATATAGAAGCTATTCCGTACCCCTAATCAGTTCTGTTGCCTTTCTCTATACTCTTTCAAATTCTAATATGTCTGTTTTGAAATGGGATGACCAGAACTGCGTGCAGTATTCAAGGAGTGGGAGTATCATGGATTTATATAGTACCATTATGTAGAGAATGACCCTTCACCTGTGAGCAGTCAATGTGGAATTAGGGTCAACTCCATCTGATTGTCTTGCAGGATTGGAGCTGTAGGTTGGATCTCCTATATTCTATCTCATCATGCCTTGCTGTCATCAGATCCCCTTTCCCTCAGTGGTGGCTGGCCTACTTTTCACATTCTGTAAAAGGGTACATGTGGAGCTTACTATGCTCTGGATTCAGCCTGTCCAATAGTAAAACAAAATCTTTACATCAGTCTGCTGACGAGAAGCAGCTGAAGAAGCAGCAGCTCAGTTGTGGGGACGTGAAAGTGGCTGGCTGCTGGGAGTAACACAAGCTGTACTTTCTTTTAGGAAGGTTGAATTGGGAGCTGTAAACAGCATGCAATATAGATTTTTTAAAATAAAGGGAAAATGGAAAGTGGCCACACTGTCAGATTAGTGGAGTTGGAGGCTCTGGTAATGGGAAGCAGCAGTCAGGAACAGACACCAGACTTCTCTTTGATGTCTACTGAACTCAGCACCACCTGGCTCAGTACTTGGGCAATTTTCACTAGGGAGAGCACATCAGAAAAGGTTTTATTTTGAGCCATTTGTTGGCTCACAACTGAAATTTTTCTAATTCAGCCAAACCCACTTACAGGGTAAAATCTGACAGGTGTCACAGGGTTCACACTAAGCTATCAGCACCATGGGATTCCCTCCATTTGTTGGTTTCAGCTCTGACTATACCAGCATAGAGTGGAGACAGGAGAGGGGCTACCGGATCCGTGTTTACTCTATGGCAGTACTCATTTGGAACCTGTGTTCAGATAAATCTGTTCTATTTCAAATATAAAGCATTGAAATGTATGAAAATGTAAGAGGAAAGAACCCGAGCAACCACACAGCTGTGTCTGTTGCTACAGGCAGGGCTGATATCTTTCTGCCGTTAGAATGAAATTTTTCAGGGCAGGTGTCTGCTTCAGGCTCTATTTTGGGAGGGAAATTTCTGCCAGAACTGTTCAATGGGATTATCCTGTGGTGATGGCACCATGTCAATAGCTTGATAGCTTCCTGGCAAAGGGATGCTTGTTTATGTAATGCATTGCAGATGCATGGTCTGTCAAGATCCACACTGTGGAGTTCCACAGAACAGATAGGAATGCCATGCAAGCGAGTGTTACGGGCTCCCTATGCTGTTCCTGATGGCATGTGATGAGCGTCACTGTCAGAGAGGGGGCAGAGAATGCACGCCTCCCTTTCATACCATCTGGAGTCTCGACCCCAGCTCATCTCCCTCAGCAGTAGGACTGTGACCCTCTTTTTCATGTGGTACTTGAATGGGGAGTACACTGACCTCAGCCAGAGTTGTAGGGGCAATAGGTGAAGCTTGGCAAGTGGCATCACCTTTACTTTCCCCTGATTGTAGCTAGGGGTTTGGTTTATCCCCAACAGCAGCCTCCAGACAAGGGGAATCTCCAGCTGCCAGTAAGACAGTTTTCCCCCTTTGGTACAAAGGGCCCATTAAGTTTACATAGGGAGTAGCTTCTTTGCACCTACAGCCACAGTTGAAGCAATGTAAGTTTTAAAAAGCACTTCATGTGATCTGTAAGTTCTTTTTGGAAGGGAGGGTGTTTTCATTACATCTGTGTGCTCTGCCTAGCATAGTAGGGGTCCAAGTGCTGACTGGGGCCAATGAGTGCTTCCGCAATAGAAATACATTCATAATGAAATGATTATTAATATGTTGTCTTTTGTGACATAATAGATGAACAGTGCTGTCTTTTTTAACACTTTTCATATAGAAGCTATTTCGTACCCCTAATCATTTCTCTATACGCTTTCAAATTCTAATAGGTCTCTTTTGAAATGGGATGACCAGAACTGCGTGCAGTATTCAAGGAGTGGGAGTATCATGGATAAAATATGCACAGAGAATCCTGACTCATGTGGCATGGACCAGTGTGCAAAATTTTAAGGTCAACATTTTCAAACACAATCTAATTTTCAGTGCCTTCCCATTTTTTTATACCCAGCTCGAGGCATTTTATGAGACAAGCAAAATATTCTCTTTTTATGTCTTCAGTAGGGAATAGTAAATACTTGTCTATTTGTGGGGATCAGCATTTCCAAAGGTCTTCTATACCCAGTCTGTACATACTGTATATACAGAAAATCTTTCCTACAGTACATCGTGCAAAGAGATCTAACTTCAGTAGAGTAGCTGGGCACATTCTATTATTGCCTTTTGGACTCAATATGATCAAATTAAAGTAAATAAGTAAGAACGCAGGCTACTGTTACAACACAGAAAACTCAACCAATGAAGTTTCCACGTAAGCATCCTAATTTAATAACCATTGAGTCTCCTAAGTCTGACTTTGTATATTGTGCTACATTCTTGTACCACCTCCGACTCTAGCTAAGCATTTAAACTTTCTCATTATTTAAGATTTTGACCATTATGTCTTTCACATTGTCCCTGTGCTGCTTACTTGTGGTTGTAGGAGCAGCTGAGCCTCACCCACTGCTGAATGCAAAATGTACATCAGACTGTACAGAGAAGGTAGAAAGGCCAGCTGCAAATTTGTGTGAGTGGGAGGCTAGGGTTGGTGGTGAAGCTTTGCGTTAATTTCTCTGACAACAAAAGCTTCCTTGGTGGAGACATTTTAAGATGTCTAAAACGTAACCACCCCTAAGCAAATTTAAAACCATTCAGACATACAATTAAAGCTATTCTTAGCACTATTCATTAGAGGTCACGAATATGTTTTAAATTATGCTGAAAGATAATCAAGTTACAAGAAGTTAAGAAGAGAGGCAACTACACAAACGATCAATACATGAAGACATGAGGAGTTTCAACCTAATGCCAACCATTACTTCTTTTCATAAAGACGGCTGCTATAGTTAGGCTGGTAGAACTGCCTCTTATTAAGGTTGCCCGACACTTCCCATTGTAAAAAACCTGTTTTCGGTTGCCTATAACTTCGCTAAACTTTCATTGTTTGGGCTTAAATTTCACAAGCTGGATGCGTGCTGCAAATTTATTTATTTATTTATTTCAGTTATAATGGTTCATCCATTCCCAAGGACAAGGCTAGTGAAAAATACAGTGCTTTGTTCATGATAAAAAAATCTGGCAAACTTTCTTTGAAGTGATCTAGTGCCCCCACGCTTTGGAGCAGAGACTTGTAATTTTGCAGGAGAGGTTCCTTTGTGCCGGGGATGTGCTTTTTGCCGTCCCTGTGAAAATGTGCCCAAATTTGGACAAATTTTAAGGCTTTGAAAAACTGCAGTTCACAGATGCTCTACAGAGAGTTGCTAGACTTTTGCAGGCAAGGTACAAAACTCTGAAGACCTGAGCATGCGCCAGCCCAAGACTGAATAGGATTTTCCCTGCAATTGCACCTCTGGACTGCTGTAGGCCAGGCCTGGTTTAGGAGGGAAAATGAAAGCAGAAGACTGTCTCTCCTGTGCTCTCAATGACCCCCGGCTGGGGCCAGAAAGCATGGAAGAGAAAACGGCCTGGTTCAAATGCAGAAGGGACACAAGCCAGAACTGCGGGGTGAGGGAGATTAGATTGGGACAAGGAGTCATATATGCAAATTAAGAAATATATAATGCCATCTCATTAAAGTGGAGCAATTATTAGCTGAGCTGTAGGTAGAAACACACAAGTATTTCTAGAAGTGTCTTCTATAAAGTGGGCTCTAATTTGACCAAAGAAGGAAATTAAGGATATAGGCACAGTTGCCAACTTTCACATGGTAAATAAGCACCCCGACTTTAACAATAAACCAGAGACCAAGCTAATCCTATTTCAAAACAAGCCAATCCCTAAGAACCCCAACACTCTGTGTGACTAGAGCCCCCCGGTGTGCAGTCTGGGACTGTGGTGGGCCTGCTGTGCACCCCGACTCTCTCTCTCCCCTTACCCCTGCTTGCCCCCCGTTGCCCCTGCTTGCCAGGAGCCGATCAAAAAAAAAAAAAAAGAAGCAACAAGCTACAAGCCAAACAAGTAACAAGCTACAAGCCAAAAACTAGCCAACAAGCAACTCACAAGCCAATTAAGCCAAAAGCAAGCCAAAATTCTGCGTTTTTTCCCTGGGTATGGCATGTCTAGATATAGGGCATGTGTCCTTTAGTCAGTCAGGAATCACACTTACAATACAACTAAAATAAGTGAAATATTGTTTTACTGGTCTAGTCTTAGTTTTAAAAGTGTTGTGTAGTCGTGCGCCAAAACAAAGCCTAGAAAACACACATTTAAGTTTCTGGCTCACAAAGCATTGATCACGAAGGAAATTCAGATGCAGAATAAAACAATTTTGTTCTGAAATACTCTAAATTACCTGCTTCCCACCACTCAGCTTACTAAAGCCCTGATCTAGCAAAGCACATACATTCTTAATCTAATGTTGATATCACTGGGACTACTCATGCTGAAAGCCAACCACGTGCTTTACTGGAAAGGGGCCTAAATATATAGCTCTAAAACATACCATAACAAGTGACCTAAAACATACAACATTTTGCTGTTAATTATAGTTATCAATCAGTTACACAATGATTTTCAATAAGTACACACCTGTTAATGTCCCATATTTTGCTGGTGTTGTCCATGGAAGCAGAAGCCACAAAATCTCCACAGGAGTGCCATGAGCAGTCCCAGACTGCACGGCTGTGTCCTTCTAAAGTCAGAATACATTCACCCTTTGTGAAGTCCCATATCCGTACTGTTGTATCTCCACTTGAAGTGACCAGTTTGGTGCCACTGTTACCAGGAAAAAAGAAGAAAGGGGGTCATTAGCAAAGATGGAGGGGAAGATTACTTTGAGGCCTTCTGCAAACCATCTTTTTTTCTCTATAGAAGTACAGGATGGGCACCTAGAGTTACATTTTGAATAAAGTATAGAAAAAATGTGCTAAAAAATCTCCAAGTCCTGTCTTTACACTGCTTTCTGATACAGATGCAGATGAAACTGGCATTTTAGTGTGTATTAATGAAGTCATATTGAGAGAAAAGAAAAAATACTTAAAATAACTTTATTTCAAGGGAAAGTAAACATAGATTTCAAAAATAACTCACTTTTTCTAATTTTTAAGGTGATCAGCAATAAAGTAACTTAAGCTCAAATAATTGCTTTCATAAAAGGGTAAAAGAGGTTAAGGGAAAAATCATTTTTTTTCAAAATCCATACTAGTTTTTAACCAAAAAATTATTATTTAAACATTATAATTCTGTCTCGTCTCTCTCAGTAAGATCTCATTACATTAGTTAACATACAGCAGCTTCATTATATATTATATAAATGTGTGAAAATAGAACTCCACTCAGATTTTTTGTCAGATCTTGAGCTGATGTAAATAGGCATAGGTCTACTGAAGATAACAGAGCTTCCCCAATTTACACCAGCCAAGGATCTGGCCTATTTTATTTATAAATGCATCAAGAAAAGAATGCCGTGAGATCACATACAAAATCTAATACACCTCTACCCCGATATAACGCGACCCGATATAACATGAATTTGGATATAACATGGTAAAGCAGCACTCGGGGGAGGGAGGGGGAGGGTTGTGCACTCTGGCGGATCAAAGCAAGTTTGATATAACGCGGTTTCACCTATAACGCGGTTAGATTTTTTGGCTCCCAAGGACAGCGTTATATCAGGGTAGAGGTGTACTACAAATGACTTTAAGTCAAATGTCTGAACTACTACACCTGATATCTCCCCCACTGAGAAAATAGCTATGGAAACACAGAGACAGAGTTTAAGGCCAGAAGGGACCATCAGATTATCTAAGCCAGGGGTAGGCAACCTATGGCATGCGTGCCAAAGGCGGCACGCGAGCTGATTTGCAGTGGCACTCACACTGCTGGAGTCCTGGCCACTGGCCAGGGGGGCTCTGCATTTTAATTTAATTTTAAATGAATCTTCTTAAACATTTTAAAAACCTTATTTACTTTACATACAACAATAGTTTAGTTATATATTATAGACTTATAGAAAAAGACCTTCTAAAAACGTTAATGTATTACTGGCATGCGAAACCTTAAATCAGAGTGAATAAATGAAGACTCGGCACACCACTTCTGAAAGGTTTTCAACCCCTGATAAGCTGACCTCCTGTGTATCACTTAGCACCCTCCAGTCACCCCCGCCACACTAACCCCAACAACTGGAATTAGACCAAAGTCTTAGGGCTCTCAGGAAACTAAACTACTGTGTGGGTGGATCTTGCCTTAAAGATCCAGCAAACACTGGGTTTGTTAGACTGGTGGAGAATGTATTGTCCAGAGTTGATGACTCTCTGTTGAGAACATCCTTCCATCAGCCCCTCTGACATGAAAATGTGAGGACTGTGAACAGCTGCAGTACTGACCTCAAGGATCACAGCAGGACATCACTCCTAAGAGTATATTCAGATTGATGACAAACTGAGATATTCAGTCTTCTGTGCCTTGTAACAGAATGGCCTTTCTTACATCTATTACTTCCTCCCCCTCTTTCTTTTCCAATAGATGTCTGACAGATTGTTGCGTAAACATGCGTACTGAGACAGCTTGAAAAATGTGTCTCATTTATTGGATAGATCTTAAAGGCTCACTTGGCATTATGAAATATTGTCAAAGGGCATGGCTGCACTGCAAAACAAACAAAAAACAAACCCAAACACGGCAGCGAGTTTCAGAGCCCAGTCAATTGACTCAGGTTCAGGCTACGGGGCTAAAAATAACAGTGTAGATGTTCGGGCTCAGGCTGGTGGTAGAGTTCCGGGACTTGGCCCCTCACTAGATTTCAGAGCCTGGGTTCCAGCCAGAACCCAAATGTTTATACTATTATTTTTATCTCCATAGCATGAGCTCTGCAAGCCCAAATCAGTTGACCTGGGCTCTCAGACTCATTACCGCAGGTCTCTTTTTGCTGTGCAGATGTACCCTAAGTATAGTTTTAGGCCATTTTTAACACGTGGTTTTGACCTGCTATTTCTATCAAAAATCATTGTAAAACCAATTACACCTCACGTCAAGGAGAAACTTTTCAAAGTTACATCTCCCTGCAGTTTTAAAACCATTGGGCCCAATTCTGCTACCTGTTCTCAAATATTTCCAAGCATAAAAGCATCTAGTATGAGTAAGGGTTGCAGGATGAGTCCCTAATTTGGCCAAATTGCTATAAGCAAATGTGTTATTATTAATGAATCATTTGCCCTTTTAATAATTCGAGCCAACTCTGAGTTCAAGGGACATATAAAAGTAACATAGTGATGAGCTATTATTCCTTTTATTCATTTATACAGACCACATTTTGGATGATGGGAAGGAAATTTACTAAAAAATATATTCTTGGGCTAAGAACATTCAAGTTTTTTTATTCAAAAATAATTTAAAAACAAAACTGGAAACAGCCATAAAATGGATGTAATGGAAAATATGACTGATTCAGAATGACTGCCACATTTATGGTCATTGTGATTCATAATGAGGCTTTATTTACTTACAAACGTTTAAATACACAGTCCCAAAAAAGCTCCATGAAACACAAATTCATTGGCCCAAATTCTGTCTCTCTTGGGGATGTAAGTTAGACATCTGATGTAAGCTGCCCAGAAAACATGTATACATAGGAAAGTAGTCTCAATGAATCCCCATTGGCATTCTGTGGTAGTGCGAATGGAGTCTAGTTTTTCTTCTGTAATGAGTGGGAGGGCAGAGTGTGCATCAGTCAAAAATACTGCATGTGAAAGGAAGAGTCCCATGAAGGATAGCTTCTGGTAGTGGTAAGTAAGTGCAAGGAAGGTGTAAAATAAAGGTACCCAATACCACACCTCCTGCAACATTAAGGGTCAGATCCTCACCTGGTGTAAATCAAGTGTAGCTTCATTAAAGTCAATGGGGTTACACCAACTGAGGATCTGCCCCATATCCATGCCATCCCCATGGCAGCATACACAAAAGCCCACAGTTGACACACATGCTGTGCAGTGTTGTTGGGAATGTCTGTTGTCGGGCCCAACAGCATTTCATTACTGAAAATACATTTTGAAGTCATGACACTGGCAAACTTGGACAGCACTTAAATAAGTGATCATGAAAATACACATGCCAAATTTAAAAAAACCTAAAGTTAGGCTCCTAAATCAAAATGTCCTGATTACAAACATATTATACATGCGGTTGTCAGGCTTAACATTTTTCCAAATTTGTCTTACCAAACTGCAGCATTCATTACATTTACAGATACTAAGATAACGTTTTGTTCTCTAGAGCTAGTGACAAGTTTTTAAAAGTGTGACCACTCTACATCTGTTTGATATAATATTTATCTTTATACTTGCCTGATTTTAATAGCTTAATAAGTTGACATTATATGATACCTATAGCGAATGTTTATCTGTCTATAATATATACACAGGCATACAGATCTATGATGTATTATTTATATTTTTACTGGAATATATAGTAACTATTCAATGCAAAAAATATATTAGAAATGCCACATTAATGCTAAGCTAACACTGCCCCAATTATCAGCAGTAATTTCCATTAGGGACTCTACAAGTGTAAGATTTATTCACAAGAGAAAAAGAGTTTTGGTTAATTAGATGGAGGGCTTTCTCTCCCTCTACCCCTTTCATGGGATAAACAATATTTACATGTCATGGATTACTAGCAGAACCTTACTAAGCCTGAAGAAGAAATGCATGTGGACATAAAAAGGTAATTTAGGTTATACATGAAGATAGATGCTTAATATAGGATTCGTTCTTATGGGCCTGACCCAAACCACTCTGAAGTCAATGGAAAGTCTCCCGTTGAAGCCAGTGAACTTTGTGTAAAACCCTATATGCACAGGGATTTACTGATCCTCAGATTTGGGAATGAGAAGGAATCTTCACCTGGGCATTTGGTCAGAGACGTTGGAGTTTTTCATATCCGCCTGAAGCACTGACTCAGGGGAAGGTAGGTGTATTCCACCTGGCTAATTTCCCACAACTGCAAAATAGGCAGGCAGATGTTGGTGGCCTTATTGTCTAATTCTATGTTTCCAGGTGTTTTTATTCATTTACTGTAAACTGTATTAATAAATTATCATCCATGCATAGACATAAGAGACCACGATATAGCTACAGGACACAATCCCAATTTTTGCTTTCAGCTCAAACACATGGAAATGTGTGTGCACAATTCTGCATGCCAACTATTACAAATTAGGCCATATTTTTTTCTCGATCTTTGAAACAGAATGACTCTCAGCTATAACAGTCCTACACTGATCTAAGAGGGTTTTCTTTTTTCCTCTTCAGGATTTTTAGAAGGACCAAAGTTTTATTAGGAATAAAATACACTTTATCAAGAGTAGTGCTTCACATTTTATCTCCAGTACAGATTCCATTAAAGCTGTAATTCCCTGCATTGTTTCAAAGGCTACATTTACTTCCTAAAACTACATTTTAAAAAAATTATTAGAGCACAGAGAGTTTGGGAACTATCAGTTTCAGCTTCTGCTGATAGAAATAGAGCATTAAATCTTGCTAAATCTTCATGAACCTTTCCCTCCCATTCTGCTCTAAATTAAAAGATACAAGATACAAATGCTTTCAGATTTGTGATCAAAGACCAGAACTCCCACTCCACATAGAAGGGACGCAGCTATTGCCTCTTGGAATGATCTAAATAGAGCCCCCAAGACCCTATGAATTGATTGCCATATCATTACCAGCTGCATGTACTTACCTTTGACTGCTGGTCTCCACACTTGATTCCTTTCCCCCACCATTCTATTCTTCCCACCAATTCCCAAGTCTGGTTCAACCCTAACATCTACTTCTCCCATTCCTGCATTCCAAAAAGTTCTATAGATGCACACCACGAACAAAACAGACTCCCTACATTACAAATCCATTATCCCTTCAGCTCCATCATATTTCCTAGAAAACAGCACTACTAATACTCACTGACTGATTCTTACACACCTGTGATTAGGGCCATAGGCATTTTGTGATTCTGCAGCCAGGAATTTACCCTTGATATTATGGGTGTGTGTGTGTAATTTCTAGCATTCATTGTTGCAAAAAATTTATTTGGTTCACATTTTCAAAGCTAACTGATGCAGTGTTACCTTCCTGAGTCTGCAGTCAGCCCGCACCAATGGTTCAGAAAAAGAACTGCCTATTCATCTCCAGGAGGTGTTAACTCTCAACTGTAAACAAGGCAACATAAATGCCAGCATTTCACTGCTGATCATTTCTGAGCAGAAACAACAATTTAACAGGATTATCCCAAGATCTCAAACTGTGTGTCATGACCCCCCCAACTATTAAAAGTCCCAATCCAGCTGTCAAAACCTTCAGCTGCCAACCTGCATCTTGTATGATGCAGTTAAACATTGTCCATATAAAAATCTGAGGCACAGTGAAAACTCAATATGGGATAACATTAAATGAATGAAATTTAAAATCAAAGTTTTAAAAAATCATATGGGCTACTGTATTGATTGTATAATTGGTTTTCATATTCAGTTTAGTAAAAAATATCCATTTCTAATTCTAAATAGAGATGCTACAGAATTTTTAATCAGCTGTAAGAATGATGTTATAAAATCTAGGGATGTTACTTTAGCTTTAACTCCAGTTTGCCCAGAAGTACACATTCACTGATAATTTTGTCAATCGTGAATTTCATCGGCCACTATAGTAACAATTCATCTAGTTTTGTTAGCTCCTTGTGAAGTTTCTCACAGTATTCTCTAATCTAGACTAATCTGAATAATGTTCTTATCTCCAAATTTCAAACAAAGAACTCTAGTACATTAGAGAGGCATGATTTATTACAGATAAGAATATTCTTCCTTTAACCAAACCAAATTATAAATAAATCCAGGGATTAGTAATTTACCATCTTTATATCAAGAAGGCAAGTTCTAATATATTACCTTAAAAAAAAATTTAACATTAAATAAATGTAGGTAAAATGGAAAAATCTAAATAATAAAAAAGTATAGGCTTTAATCTGTTTCATATTTCTAACATAACGTAACAGGTCAGATCCCCAGGTGGTGTAAACTGGGGTAGCTCTGTTGACTTCAACCCGCTGAGGAACCATCTAAACATTATACTTTTCCATTAGTGCTACAGCGGCAAGGTCCCAGACCAAGACAGATTAGGATGCTGCAGCGACAATATTTTATTTAACATTAACGGTCTTCTTTTTTTATGCATTTCTCTCACCACCACCTTTAGCTGTTTTAAATAGATATAAGAATTACACAATCTAGTCAATTCTCTTTTTATATATAAATATTTATTTTTCTCATTTAGTCCTGGGGACGGGAGGCGGGGGGGATTAGTGATGTGTCTTATGGTGGATAGTGCAGCTGCAGTGCGAAAAATTTCAATATGTTTTTACATTTTTAACATTAACGCAGTTTAAATGTACCTTTTTAGCTTAATCCAGCACCACCCCTGTGCCAGCTGATAGACCCACAGCCAGCCAGGTGGTCTGCCACCAATGCCCTGTCCCTACTTATGCAGGGCTGACATCTTCACAAGTGGGGAATACACACAGTTTCTCTCAAAACAGCTGCCTTTAGGCCTCTGCTTATGAATCCACCTCTTGATGCTGGTGATTCTGCCAGTTGTTGGCTTGCCTCTTAAATTGTCTTTTTAGCTAAAGTTTTTGAGAAAGTTTGGGAGAAGTGAATTATGTCATCTGAGTTACACAGGTTTCCTGGATCCCTTTCAGCCTCCATGCATAGCAGTCTCCTTGCTGGATGGAAAAGGGTCAGTATGGATAGATCTCTGAGCAGCCTTTCATACTATTGGCCATGAGGTCTTGTTCATGAAGCAAGGGCTGAGGGGAGGGATCCCTCACAGTGACACTGGGCAATTGAGATTCTGTCCCAAACGTTCTTGTGTAGGGTTCTGCAAGCTTCAGTCCTATCAGAATGAATTGGAACAAAACATAGGTCTGGAGAAATATGTTTGAAGACAAAAGGATCCATTGTATAGGTTCAGTCTAAAATATATTAAAAGAAGAAAAAATATTATGGGAGCCATCCCCATATGATTAAAAAGTGGCACAGTAGAGAGCTTCCCTTTTGTGTTCATTTATGTTTAGAAATTTTTAAATGAAAACTACATTCCACATTATCACTTCATCTAAAAACCTTCTAATCTTGCACAGATGAACTAAACAATCCCACATTTTAATCTGGTGAAAAGACATGTTGCTTTTCACAGCTAAACAGCTGCAGATGGCAAATTAAAATTGTTCACTTGCTTCTACTGGTAGCAGGCTTTCAAATTAATCTGTTGATTGTTCCTTTTTTATTCCTTACCTTTATATAGTTCCAAATCCCCCTAAAAGACATATGGAGAAGCACCAAGACTTCATTTGTTTCTTTTTAGGCCTAAAATGTCCTCTGAATGATGGTTCTACCTGAAGTCAACCATTTAATATTCACAGAATGCTAAACAAAAATAACCAAGAAACGAGC
>NW_020664413.1:64159046-64352974 GCF_002925995.2 Terrapene triunguis | reverse complement strand
TTTAACTGTTTTCCTTCTTTTCTGTATGTTTATAAAGGACTTTTAAATGGTGTGTGCTGTAGTGCTAAACAGGCCATGGTCTCTGTTTACCAAACCTCAGAACTTGTTTAACACTGTGTTGGACAGTGACCAGGTTATGTTAACACCGTTGGCCCATTTATTTCCTGTAACATAATACAACAGCACATGCTTAACTTTAAGCATGTGTATAGTCCCACTGAAGTAAATAGGAAAACTCAGGTACTTAAACATTAAGTACACGATTCAGTGATTTGCTAGGATCAGAGTGCTCAGCTCCTTGCAGGGGTGAATTAGGGTTTTGTGGGGCCTCTGGGCCAGAACAAGTTTTTCCAGGGGACTCCCAATTGGCTGGGGCCTCTGGGTCCGGGCCCCATTTGCAAATCCGCCACTGCCTCCTTGCTGAGATGCCCTGAGATCCGTTTTCCCAGCTCCCCTTAAGTGGTGGGCTGTTTTTTGTGGGGTTACAGCCCCTTTCTGCCTTTGGAGCATGGAGAGGGTCTGTAACATACCAAAAAGCTGGCCAAAATTTATTTTGGGGGCCTTGGCTCTTTACAGATGGCAGTACTATGATTTATAAATCCAAAATGGAACAGTTCTAGAAGTATATATTCAAAAAAAGAAAGAAACCCATTTTACACAGTGTTATTGATTTCATTACACTACACCTCTACCCCGATATAACGCTGTCCTCGGGAGCCAAAATATCTTACCGCGTTATAAGTGAAACCGCGTTATATCGAACTTGCTTTGATCCGCCGGAGTGCGCAGCCCCGCCCCCCCCGGAGCACTCTTTACCGCGTTATATCCGAATTCGTGTTACATCGGGTCGCGTTATATCGGGGTAGAGGTGTATTATATTTACAATTTGATTCTTGATTGTGAGATCTCACACACTAAGTTTACCACAAAAACATTTTGCTTCATTCTTTGTGATACCTAAAGTATAAAATGTTCCAGTTTCTTGAAAATACTATTAGTTCTACTGTCTCAGCATTTTTCTTACCAGGATGCATTTCATATTACTGATTTTGGTTGCATTTTGTGAAGTATAACACAGGTTAATGTGTGATATGCAAATATAAAATATGTGGACAGATTTATAAATCTACTATTACATATATTAATAAAGGATACGATTTTGATATCTGTCACAGTTCTGAGCAACTACACCTGTATTGCCCCTCAGTGGACCAGCTAAAGGGCCCACTCTCAAGCTGCTAGCTCTGCAGCCATTGCCTTTCTTGGGTGGAAACTCGTGTCTCACTCCCTTCTGCCTGGGGTATCCTCAGGCTGCACAGAACCCGGACTTCACTGGGATATTCCCAGCAGAGACAGGCTGCCAAGCAGACCTGCTTGCTTTGTTTTCAGAGACTGATAACAGAGTGATTATAAGTTACCACACAGCTCTTTCTATGCAAGCCTATTTTATTCTTAAAGTAAAAGCACTACAGAGAAAACCTATTCAAAATAATAAGAGAAACTTGCATGCTAATAAGGTTACCAGATATCATCCCAACTTTAATATGGGCTCTAGCAGGAGGCAGTCCTTCAGAACCCACCCATGTGGTCGGTCACAAGTTCATCACAGCTTCAGCTCAGAACAAGCACACTTATAACATGTTTAGTTCACCCTTTATACAGTTCAGAGGTCTTCTGGAGTTTCCAGAAGCAGGTAATTAGATGAATAATAAATCCAGAATAATATACAAGCCCTGGCCTGTTATGAAGAAGGTTAATTCCTTTCTGAGAGGAATGCATCTTAAAGAAGGGTTTTGCTCCCCAGGGTGTAGCTTCAAAAGAGTAGATTTGAAGTGGGTCATTTTCATTCCCTGTATCCCCAGGTACTTCCTAGGAAATCCACTTCATATGTATTGTTCCAAAAAGCCCTTTGAAGTTCCTAATACCTTCCAGACATTGGATTAGTCAGTCTCCTAGAGAGGGTACATATATACAAGTCCACAATAACACATACACAATTGTATTTTACTACAATAGACCCCAACAATATTAAAAGTAATTCCATAAGGCTTAACTTAATTGAATAAAGTTCATTCAGCATATTGCAGGAAATTGTCAGTCTGGTTTGCACTATGGTGTGTCCATGTTCAGAGATACCCACCTCTTTCTAAAGGTAGTTTTAATACCTCTAATTGGAACAAACTTTCTTTAAAAAATGAGCTTCTACTTTTTATATAAAGTTGGTTTCAGGTTCTTTGAAAATTTCTCACTTTCTTGTATCTGTTTTCGATCCTGTGTAAAGTATACAATTCATCCTTCTGGCATAGTCTGGAATTGCTACTTTGAATCCACTTTTACCCTAATATGAAACCTACCTGGTTAATGATGCAGATTAAGAAAGTGCTCTGAAAAAGTGGTATCCTAATCATATGTACGAACCCTGTTCCAGGAATGATTTTTCTCTAATCCAGACGCTCCTTATAGGGCTTTAGTGATGCTTCATTAAACGATGTGGTATCAAAGGGTTTTGCTAAAAAGTGCTTATGGTTCACACAATTCTTCTCCAAAGTTTATGCTTCCAGTTAACTATAGAGTATCATAAAACACTGACCATACATCACTAATCATTGTAACATATATAGATAGAACTGGTCGGAACACTTTTGGCGTAATGAAATATGAGGCATGCACACACCATAGCCTGATGATTAGGGCACTAGCCTTGAATGTGGAAGACCCCAGTTCAAGCCCCTGCTCTCCCTGAGTCAGAACAGAGATTTTCATCCTAGATACTCTGGATCAGGCAAAGCAGGAACTTGAACCTGAATCTCCCACGGCAGTGGCCTAGCCTCAGGCCACACATACTCCTCGCTGAACTGCAAAGCTAAAGTTTCACCTGAAACTTGACATTTTGGCAATTCCATTTTCCAGAAAATGTTGGAAAGGTTTTGGTTTTGTTCCATTTCAAACCCTGAAAAGTTGCTGTCCTCTGGTCAGCAGTAATACTAAATCATATCATCTTAATAGCTCCCTTTTAGGATATGCATATTTCAACCATTTCATATAACATGCATACATCACCAGTTCCCCCATGGGAAACCCTGAAAGCCATCCTCAGGAACAAAATAATTGCCTTTGATTCATAAAAGAAAATAGTAATGGACAGAGAAAATTTAATGCCTCAAGATAATTGCGCACACAGAAATACCCCACAAAAAGATTAAATTAAAAGAGATGCTCAAATCTCGAGAACAAAAACTGATCAGAACGGAACATATTAAATGATAAGATGAGAACAGAGCAAATACACTGCTAGCAACCCCAATGAGGAAGCAGCAACCCTTCAACATTCTCCATAATTGTAGAATGAAATAATGATCAAACCAGACAAAAATAACTGCAGCCTTTATATTGAATAAGAGGAACGTCCTTATTTCCTCTCCAAAACAGATGTGACATATGCAAATCTGACTTATTTTATTGAGCACCATGCAGCAGCTGTCATACAGCCACTGGAAACTGAGGAATTAGATGACATTAAGTCACTTAGAACACAGAACACCCAAGGACTCCATGACCAGGGCGCAGACATCTACAATCCCTTCCTGGGACAAATATGTAACCCTTACAGAGAGCACTCATACAAATTCCAAGAAGACAATTCTCCGCATGCTAGTAGCCATCACAGAAGCACCAAAGGAGGCAAGGATTTAAAACAGGGTCTCTCTTAGAGCCCCTTCTCCCTTTTGGATTCAGCCAAGAGCTATGTCAGCCCCTGTTAGTGTAACCCCAGATGGTTACGAAGGCAGAACGTCTTCTAGGGTGGGGAATGTTATAGGAGATCAAATTGTCTGTTCAGTGCTTGGATATGAAGCCAAATCATGATTAGAGTTTAAGTTTGATTCCCTCGCAAGATGAAAATGTAAGCCTCACAAGATCAGGTGATTTTGCAAGACTTCCATCATCTTCATCCACAGTGGCATGCACTGCCGTACGCGTGTTACACACTGTGCACACCACTGGCAGGGGCACCATGTCATCAGCATTGGGCCCTCCCACCCTGAGGGAGCCCCACTGCAGGAACTGGCCCTACGGCAGCAGTGCGGAGGATCAGTGCTGGGCACCCCACTGCCCATGCAGGTTTGGTCCCGCGGCCCTCGATCATGACAGTGGGGTCAAACCTGAGCAGCGCTGCGACCCCCGTGCATCAGGTCACAATGCCACTCATAGTTCTGGTACTGCTGTCAGAATGGAGGGGCCGCTAGGGCTAAAGCTGAGTGGGCAGTGGGGATGCCATCACTGCATCTTCTTGATGCTACCATGGTGCCGGCTCCTGCACCAAGACTCCCCCCAGGGCCCTGCCCAGCCTCACCGTGCTTCCAGCAGCCCATGTCCCCTCTGCTCTGTCCTTAGGACTCGCTCAGTGACAGCCTCAAGACCTGCTACAAGTACAGGGAACTGCAGTGAGAGCCCACGTTGGGGAAGAGGGGCAGTGGGGAGCTCTGGGATGTACCATGTGTAAAACTTCTGGGGATGCCCCAGATTATACAACACTATCATTCACATGAAATTTATAAGAATGACACATAGCATGGACACTTCTTCTGCCCCAAAACCCTATCAGCCACATAAAAAGAGGAAATTAATAAAATAAAGGAAAAAGCAGAAAGAAGACAATGGGGGAGGGGGAACCAAGCAGAGTTTTGTCCCTGAAAAGGAAGATAATGCCAAAGACTCCACAGAGTCCACTAGGGATTTCACTGTTGCTATTAATATGATGTGAAGGCACCCAGATACTATGGTGAGGCACACCAATAATAGAACCCTAAGGTAAGATAGATTGGAACCAGAAGGGGAGGATTGCAGGGATGGATGCAGATCTGCAATTCTAATCTGTACCCGTATGATATTTGAATGGGTTCAGATTCAAGTTCTGTTTCTGCCTAATCTCTAGTAAAAGGACATGCTTACTTGGGACCAGGCTGTCTTCTATGGCAGCGTTTCTCAAACTTCATTGCACCGCAATCCCCTTCTCACAACAAAAATTACTACATGACCCCAGGAAGGGGGACCAAAGCCCGAGCCCCACCGCCCCAGGCAGGAGGGCCAAAGCCGAATCCCTGCCATCCTGGGGTGGGGGTGGGGGGGAGAGCAAAGCTGAAGCCTGAGGGCTTAAGCCCTGAGCAGGGGGGCTATAACCTGAGCCCTGCCACCCGGGGCTGAAGCTCTTGGGCTTTGGCTTCAGCCCTGGCCAGTGGGGCTCAGACTTTCGCTTCAGCCTTGGGCCCCAGCAAGTCTAACACCAGCCCTGGCAACCCCATTAAAACAGGGCCACGACCCACTTTGGGGTCCCGACCCACAGTTTGAAAACCGCTGCTACGGTTAAGAAGCATCCAGCACACTGAGGCTTGGTCTACACTTACGTGGGTATAACTATGTCATTCAGGGATGTGGAAAATCCACATCTTTGAGCAACACAGTTATACCGACCAAACTGCTGGTGTAGACACCACTGCAGCTCCCGTTGACATAGCTACTGCCTCTTGAGGAGGTGGGTTAACTAAATCGACGGGAGAGCGTAGGCGGCATCTTCACTAAGCACTACAGCGGCACAGCTGCTCTGCTGTATGCGTACACAAGTCCCGAGAGTGCGCATGAAAATAAATAATAATATCTGAGGGTATGAAAATATAGCTCTTTTGTCTGTTAGCTGGATGAATGGACCTCAGCATTCTGAAGCTTTCCATATTACACAGAAATGTATCATCTGCTTTTTTCTACCATACTGTTACTGTGTATAGATTGTTACCCCTTTAGATATTTTCTTAAGTAAATTCTGTTCAGGTTCTACACAAGATCTCATTACTCACAAATTTGATCAAATACACTACTCTTAATTTCCAAGAGTTTAAAAGTTCAGATCATATTTCTCAAGTGAATTTGATTAACTTAAAAAACTTTAATAGGCCATATTAAACCTGACACCTACTACTTACAGCATATGGAGGTAATCACAGTGCCTGCACACTGCTATGGTTAAACTTGAGTGGGCAGTCCCAATATGACTAAAGTCTATTTTCAGGTCACATATCCACACACAGACAGAAGTTGGTACACAAGTTACAAGCTTTTAAGAATATTTCTCACTATGAAAAGTAACAATGGAACAGGTATATATATTTACATTTAAAGAAAGGCTTAAAATAGAATTTAAGATCACAATCCTGCAATGAGTAGGGCTAGCTCCCATCTCAGATGGATCACAAATGCCTTCAGAGGGACTCTCTGTGGGAGCAGGAGTCTACACTAGCAGATCTAGTAGAAGGATAAAGGCCTTAAAGTCTTTTTTTCATGTTAGTGCTATTGAAGCAGACAAATCCATGTGTTAATATGTCAATAGTCTACCAGAAAGAAAAATGTTCAAGAGTACCGGAGTATGTGGTAGTCAAAAAGTATAGCTCAAAGTATACCTGTGATGTAGCCCATGAGAAACTCCCACTGAAGTCAATGGGAGTTTTCAGTGAGATTCGAACGACTGAGTCAGGCCCCAAAACGTTTCTTATATCATTAAAAAGATTGTAAAAAGACAAAACCAGGGTGGTGGGAACAGATCAGTTTTTCAGCACCTTCTAGGACTTTCCCAAGGAGCAATTTATTTCATCACGGGATCTATTCACTTTCCCTCAACTGAAGAAAATGCCAGAAATATTAAAATTTGGAAAAAAACGCCAAGCAATTTATTTTATAAGACTTACACAGGTGTTGCTCGAGCAATCATACAGTCATTTAAAATCTACTGGGTAAAAAGAAGGCATTTTAACTAATGTGTATTTCCTAAATGGAATAGAACTAAGTTAATATGCTGACAAATCAGAAATAGACTTTTTTTTAAATTGGTAAATACATAGTGATGATCACGTAAACATTCAGTGCTTTGCAAGGGAAACGTAATCCTCCGCTAGCTGCAAAATTTGATAGCTATTTTCCACTAGTGAGTAAAATATACTAGAGTTTCATTCTACCATACTATCCTCCTTTTAAATGTATACATTTCCAGGGGCTAAGTCATATCTCTTGATAGCTCATAGGACTGAAGGATATTTTGAAAGTGGTTGTGGTGTATCTAAAATCTCTGTTGGAACTGTAAGCTGTCACTTTAAATTGTAAGGGGTTTCCTGGTGCTGTTTGCAGGCTAAGGGGTTCTAAGGAAAAGAGTCCAATAGAGTCAGTCTGGAAAGAACCTAGAACAAGGTGGGGTGAGTGATGCCTCAGGGAGCAGCCAGCTTTGTCTTTTTCTGCTTTTGGTTACTATGGCCTGGTCTACACTACGAGTTTAGGTCGACTTTAGTCGCGTTAAATCGAATTTAGCCTGGACACGTTCACACGACGAAGCCCTTTCTTTCGACTTAAAGGGCCCTTTAAACCGGTTTCTTTAATCCACCTCCGACGAGGGGATTAGCGATAAAATCGGCCTTATGGGGTCGGAATTGGGTTAGTGTGGACGGAAATCGACGTTATTGGCCTCCGGGAGCTATCCCACAGTGCTTCATTGTGACCGCTCTGGACAGCACTCTCAACTCAGATGCACTGGCCAGGTAGACAGGAAAAGCCCCGCGAACGTTTGAATTTCATTTCCTGTTTGCTGAGCGTGGAGAGCACAGGTGACCACGCAGAGCTCATCAGCACAGGTAACCATGATGGAGTCCCAGGATCGCAAAAGAGCTCCAGCATGGACAGAACGGGAGGTTCGGGATCTGCTCGCCATATGGGGAGATGAATCAGTGCTGGCCGAACTCCGAAGCAGTAAACAAAATGGCAAAATATTAGAAAAGGTCTCCAAGGCCATGAAGGACAGAGGCCATAACAGGGACACACAGCAGTGCCGCGTGAAAATTAAGGAGCTAAGGCAAGCCTAGCACAAAGCCAGAGAGGCAAACGGAACGTCCGGGGCTGAGCCGCAAACATGCCGCTTCTACGCGGAGCTGCATGCCATTCTAGGGGGTGCAGCCACCACTACCCCAACCGTGTGCTATGAGTCCCTCAATGGAGAAACACACAGGGAAGCGGGTTCGGGGGACGAGGAAGATGAGGATGGAGATAATGTAGATAGCTCACAGCAGCAAGGAAGCGGAGAAACCGGTTTCCCCAACAGCCAGGATATGTTTATCACCCTGGACCTGGAACCAGTAACCCCCGAACTCACCCAAGACCCTGTGGGCACACAGGGGACCTCTGGTGAGTGTACCTTTGTAAATATTACACATGTTTTAAAAGCAAACGTGTTTAATGATTAATGATTAATTTGCCCTGGCAATCGCGGCCAGTACAGCTACTGGAGAAGTCTGTTAACGTGTATGGGGATGGAGCGGAAATCCTCCAGGGACATCTCCAGAAAACTCTCCTGGATGTACTCCCAAAGCCTTTGCAAAAGGTTTCTGGGGAGGGCTGCCTTATCCCGTCCGCCATGGTAGGACACTTTACCATGCCAGGCCAGTAGCACGTAGTCTGGAATCATTGCATAACAAAGCATGGCAGTGTATGGTCCCGGTGTTTGCTGGCATGCAGACAACATCCATTCCTTATCGCTCTTTGTTATCCTCAGGAGAGTGATATCATTCACGGTCACCTGGTTGAAATGGGGCAATTTTATTAAGGGGACATTCAGAGGTGCCCCTTCCTGCTCTGCTGAACAGAAATATTCCCCACTGTTAGCCACGCGGTGGGGGGGAGGGGTGAAGTGATCATCCCAGAGAATTGGGTGTGGGGGGGAGGGGAATTAGTTGGGTTTGTGCTGCATGTTAACCCTGAAACCGCAGCCCCTCCTTTTACATTGCAAACCCATTTTAAATGGCCAACCAAACGGGTGCTTGGTATGGGAAATGAGGGCAGTACTGTTTGAAACCATCCCCACATGTTAAGAAGGTTAAAAAAGCCCAAAGACTGTATGTCTTACCATGGCTGCCTGCAAGCTGAAATCTGTGTCCTGGCACTGCGTGAGTGATCTCTCACACCAAACCAGGAGACTCTCAATATAAGAGGAAAAATGCGACCTTGTAAGGAAAGCACATGTGCTGTTTTATGTGAACAGCAAAATTTAACGTGAAAGAGTGTACCCATTGTTCTCTAAAATGTATCTTTTTTAACCACCTCTCCCCTTCTCCTCCACCAGCTGCAAATGTGTCTCCTTCACAGAGGCTACTGAAGATTCGAAACCGAAAGCGAAGGACACGTGATGAAATGTTCACAGAATTACAGACTGCCTCCCACGCTGACAGAGCCCATCAGAATGCGTGGAGGCAGTCAATGGCTGATTTTAGAAAAGCCCAATATGACCGAGAGGAGAGGTGGCGGGCTGAATCGCGGGCAGAAGAGCAGAAGTGGCGTGCTGAATTGCGGGCTGAAGATGAGAGGTGGCGTCAGCTTGCACACAGAAGGCAAGAGTCGATGCTCCGGCTGCTGGAGCATCAAACTGATATGCTGCAGCGTATGGTTGAGCTGCAGGAAAGCCAGCAGGAGCAGAGACCGCCGCTACAGCCCCTGTGTAACCAACAGCCATCCTCCCCAAGTCCCATTGCCTCCTCACCCAGACGCCCAAGAACACGGTGGGGGGGCCTTCGGCCACCCACTCACTCCACCCTAGATGATTTCCATAGCAATAAGTTTTAAAGTTTTAAATTGCAGTGTGTCCTTTTCCTTCCCTCCTCCCCCACCCATCCCGGGCTACCTTTCCAATTATCCCCCTAGTTGTGTGATGAATTAATAAAGAATGCATGAATGTGAAGTAACAATGACTTTATTGCCTCTGCAACTGGTGCTTGAAGGGGGGAGGGTAGGGGAGGGTGGGGTGGTTGGTTTACAGGGAAGTAGAGTTAACCGGGTGGGGGGGGAGGGGCGGAGGGTTTATCAAGGAGAAACAAACAGAAGTTTCACTCCGTAGCCTGGCCAGTCACAAAACTGGTTTTCAAAGCTTCTCTGATGCGCACAGCGCCATGCTGTGCTGCTCTAACCGCCCTGGTGTCTGGCTGCGCGTAATCAGCGGCCAGGCGATTTGCCTCTACCTCCCACCCCGCCATAAATGTCTCCCCCTTACTCTCACAGATATTGTGGAGCGCACAGCAAGCAGCAATAACAATGGGGATATTCTTTTCGCTAAGGTCTGAGCGAGTCAGTAAGCTGCGCCAGCGCGCTTTTAAACGCCCAAATGCACATTCCACCACCATTCGGCACTTGCTCAGCCTGTAGTTGAACAGGTCCTGACTCCTGTCCAGGCTGCCTGTGTACGGCTTCATGAGCCATGGCATTAAGGGGTAGGCTGGGTCCCCAAGGATCACGATAGGCATTTCAACATCCCCAACGGTTATTTTCTGGTCCGGGAAGAAAGTCCCTTCCTCCAGCTTTCTAAACAGAGCAGACTGCCTGAAGACGCGAGCATCATGTACCCTTCCCGGCCAGCCCACGTTGATGTCGGTGAAACGTCCCTTGTGATTCACCAGGGCTTGCAGCAGCATTGAAAAGTACCCCTTGCGGTTTATGTACTCGGTGGCTTGGTGCTCCGGTGCCAAGATAGGGATATGGGTTCCGTCTATCGCCTCACCACAGTTTGGGAATCCCATTGCAGCAAAGCCATCCACTATGGCCTGCACGTTTCCCAGAGTCACTACCCTTGATATCACCAGGTCTCTCATTGCCCTGGCAACTTGGATCACAGCAGCCCCCACAGTAGATTTGCCCACTCCAAATTGATTCCCGACTGACCGGTAGCTGTCTGGCGTTGCAAGCTTCCACAGGGCTATCGCCACTCGCTTCTCCACTGTGAGGGCTGCTCTCATCCTGGTATTCTGGCGCTTCAGGGCAGGGGAAAGCAAGTCACAAAGTTCCATGAAAGTGCCCTTACGCATGCGAAAGTTTCGCAGCCACTGGGAATCGTCCCACACCTGCAGCACGATGCGGTCCCACCAGTCTGTGCTTGTTTCCCGGGCGTTCCACGGCATCAACCTGCCCCAGGAACATCATGATTTCCACATTGCTGGGGCTTCTGCCTTGTGAGAGGTCTAGGTCCATGTCCATTTCCTCATCACTCTCGTCGCCGCGCTCTAATCGCCACCTCCTCGGCTGGTTCCGGTTTTGCTTTGGCATGTCCTGGCTCTGCATATACTCCAGGACAATGCGCGTGGTGTTCATAGTGCTCATAATTGCCGCGGTGATCTGAGCGGTCTCCATGATCCCAGTGCTAGCTATGGCGCCTGGTATGAAAAAAGGCGCGAAACTAGTATCTGACGGACTAGGGGAGGGAGGGAGGGAGGGAGGGGCGAGTGACGACATGGCATACAGGTACAGGGAATTAAAATCAAGAAAGGTGGCTGTGCATCAGGGAGAAACACAAACAACTGTCACACAGAATGCCCCCCCCCCCAAAGATTGAACTCAAAAGCCAGGGTTTAGCAGGAGGGAAGCAAATAAATACAGAATAAATCTATTTTTTACATCTTAAGACGACGGTGCAGCATGACTGATAGCCCTCGGCATTTTCTGGGTGCTTGGCAGCAAATACTGGGCGCTTGGCAGTTAGCCTTCAGGTCTATTGCACAATCTGATACCCACTGCAGTATGACAACGATGGATACCAGTCGTAATATACTATCTACTGCCCAAAAGGCAAGGGGTTGCTGCTGTGTAGCAATGGTGCCCCATACTTCGCATACTACGACTGATAACCATCATCATCAAGGCAAGGGGTTGCTGCTGTGTAGCAATCTAGACCCACGTCTGCCAGCCCCATGTCTGCCAGCACCCAGATCGCCCTCAGCCTCTTCTGGGTGCTTAGCAGAAAACTGGGTGCTTGGCAGAAAATAGTATACTACGACTGATAACCATCATTGTCTGCCCAGGTGCCCATGATCGACAGCCACTGCTGTCCGACGAGGACGGTTACCAGTCGTAATAAACCAGCTACTGCCAAAAGGCAAAAGGCAAGGGCTGGTGCAATGCAGCCCTACGGCTGCCAGCCCCACGGCTGCCGGCACCCAGATCGCCAATGAAGGCTACCAGTCATGCTGCACCGTCTACCGCCAAAAGGCAGTTAGCTGCTGCTGCTGTGTAGCAATGCAGTCCCACGTCTGCCGGCACCTAGATGACATATGGTGACGGTGAGCTGAGCTGAGCGGGCTCCATGCTTGCCGTGGTATGTTGTCTGCACAGGTAACCCAGGTAAAAAGGCGCGAATCTATTGTCTGCCATTTCTGTGACGGAGGGGGAGGGGCCTGACGACAGGTACCCAGAACCCCCCGCGGCACTGTTTTGCATCATCCGGGCATTGGGGTCTCAACCCAGAATTCCAATGGGCGGCGGAGACTGCGGGAACTGTGGGATAGCTACCCATAGTGCAATGCGCCGGAAGTCGACGCTAGCCTCGGTACTGTGGACGCGGTCCGCCGAACTAATGCACTTAGAGCATTTTATGTGGGGACACACACAATCGGCTGTATACAACCGATTTCTATAAAACCGGCTTCTATAAATTCGACTTAATTTCGTAGCGTAGACATACCCTATGTTATCATCTTGGATTCTAAGTATGAAAGTGGTGTTACATTGCAAACTTCCAGGAAGTGCATCTGATGTTTTTGTCTAACTTCTCTGTGTGGATGCTGTGAACGGAACAGTAGTCCCCTTGGACTCTATCCCCTCCTCCTTTTGTATATTACAACTTTTAGATTAAATAAAACAGTCTCCTCTAGATTAGACTTTACTTCCATCACATCCCAACTGCAGGAAAAGCTCTTCTCCTCCTTGAGGTAAACGTCAAAAATATGTATCTTGGGAGTTTCATTGGCAATTGGCATGTGCTTAGTGTACCATTCTCTGGCATGTGTGAATTAAATTTCAGAGGGTGTCTTTTCTGCAGGAATTGATGGGATCTCCAGTTAACTCCCACTACAGACACACAAAAGGGAAGTAACACATTCAGTAAACTGCAAATATACTAATGTCTAAAGAAACCTACCATATATTTCACAGTTACTAGAATTCCAGTTGCTTAGTAGCATACAGAAAAAAGCAGCAAAGATATAGGACATTCAAACTAAGGCCAACACCTCATCCCAAATTAAGAACAGTCTTCTCCTCCTCAAACCCAAATGTATTGATTTTTTTCAGTTTCTACCTCAGCTTAAACACTATTGGAAGCCATTTTTTCTTACTTAAATCCATACCTGTATATCCAGATACCAAATAACTCTTTTATCCAGCTCCAAACGAACGAAAATTTCCTCTTATCTCAACCATAAGTATGTTGCCCAATGCAACGCACTTAACAAGCCAATCCACAAAATGTTTCTGACACATTTCAGATAAAGACAAACTGCAGTACAATCCTTTTCATATGGAAAGGGCACTTACCAAGTACCAGAATTTATTAGTGTCCATACAAAAATTTCAATAGGTTTCAATTATGACTTTCGGAAAATAAATATGCAAAGTCACCCAAGTAGCTAACTTCACAGCAGTCTCAAAGGGCAGCATTTTATTTTAATACAATTCCTTCTTGGAATTGACATGTACATTTGAATTGTTCAAAGGAGTGATTGTTTATTCCCGGTCAGCTAGTTTTCTGCCTTTGACTTTCCTGAACAGTCATCAGCATTCATCTCTCCTGCTGTTTGCTGAATTATTGCAATGGAGATAATATTAGTGAATCACTCTAATTTAGGGTGGTCAATAATTTCACCAACTGGGGCATAGAAACCAAAGGTCATTTTTGCATTAAAGAATGGTCATTCCTGATGAAAAGTGAAGCCTATTCAGCAACCACAATATGGAACTGCTGATTGTTTGCTTTTAAAATCAATATAATGATAGACTTTTAAGTTTCCTAATCTAAGAAAAAGCTATTGCATTTTGTGTTTTGTCCTGCAAAGTATTTCTAGTTTAAGCAGTTTTCCAAAGACAATTCTATAACTAAGGAATTTGTTTAAAAGATAAAAATAAAGTTGTATGGTGCTTTTGGTTTTCAGTGCCAGGTCTGTCTTTCTCGTGTTACTCATGGCTCTGGGTGAGGGTGTATACTTAGGACAGCGGTTCCCAAATTTTTGGTTGGCACAATCCCATTTTAATGAAATATTTCCTCCCAGGTCCCTGGAAAGCCTGGAGGACACCATTTTGAAGAGCAAAATGGCGTCCTCCTCACAGCATGACCTTGCACATGCAGGGCAAAATAACATCCTTTGAACACTAGAGATCACTGTCATCCCCCCTCCCCCGCTGATGGTGCAACCCCATTTGGGGTCACGGCCCACAGTTTCAGAACCGCTGATTTAGGGCATGTTCACCAACAAAGGTAGTGAGTGTTGATTAAGAGGAATCTGTTTTCGATAAAGCAGACCATTGATAATAAGCTGCTCCCTAGGCTCTAACTCAACAAATGGGGCCTGTGTTAACGTATGAGCTGTCTTGTTTACACCAGACGTTTTGAACACCACAGTCGGAGGTTTGACGGCAGCATGTGTAGACATACCCTGGCTAGCTTTGATCTAGCTAGTGCCGGGGTTCTGAAAATTCATTGCACCGCGATCCTGTTCTGACAACAAAAATTACTTCACAACCCCAGGAGGGAGACCAAAGCCTGAGCCCGCCCATGCCCCACTGATCCAGGTGGAGGGGGAGGGAAGCAAAGCCTGAGCCTCAGCTCTCTGGACGGGGGGGGGCCAAAGCTGAAGCTCAAGGGCTTCAGCCCCAGGCAGGGGGCCTGCAACCTGAGCTGTGTCGCCCAGGACAGAAGCCCTTGGGCTTTGGCTTCAGCCCTGTGCAGTGGGGCTCGGGCTTCAGCCATGGGCCCCAGCAAGTCTAAGCCAGCCATGGCGACCCCATTCAAAGGGGGTCACAATCCACTTTGGGGTCCCGACCCACAGCTTGAGAACTGCTGAGCTAGTGCAATACCAAACAGCAGTGAAGCTGCAGCAACACAGGCTTCAGTGCAGGCTATCTTGGCCTGCCTGGGTCCCTGGTACTTACTCATGCGGCTAGCCCCTGCTAAAGTCTGTGCTGCCATGGATTCACTGTTATTGGTATGTATGCTCACTAGATTAAAACTAATTCAGTATGTCTATATGAGCTGCAAATCACACTTCCAAAGTCAGTGAAGACATACCCTTAATTAGCACGTTAGCGAACACTTTCTAACAATTCATCTTTATATGCTAATCAGGGCCGGCTCCAGGCACCAGCTTAACAAGCAGGTGCTTGGGGCGGCCAAGGGAGAGGAGCGGCACCTGCGGCAATTCGGGGGCGGCAGGTCCCTCACTCCCTCTAGGAGCGAAGGACCTGCCGTTGAACTGCCGCCGCCGATCGCTGCTTTTTTTTTTTTTAATTACAATTGCTGCCGCCGGTCGCGATTGCATTTTTGCTTGGGGCGTCAGAAATGCTGGAGCTGGCCCTGATGCTAATTTAAACAAAGCCTCAGTGTCCTTGGACAACTAATTATCCCTGTGCCTCAATTTACCTATTTTAAAAATGGGCACAATAAGATGCCGTGTACAGGAGAGGTGTTTCCCTTAATTAATGTGCGTAACACACATTAAGCTCCTCTGAGGAAAGGTGCAACATCCACAAAGAACATTAGCATGATTACAAGTAGCTGAAAGTCCATGCTGTCACATGGGTGTAATTCCTTAAGACTTTGTTAAAAAAAAAAAAGCAAGCCAAAAACAGGGCTGGCTCCAGGGTTTTGGCTGCCCCAAGCAGCCAAAAAAAAAAAAAGCCGCGATCGCGATCTGCGGCGGCAATTCGGCGAAAGGTCCTTCGCTCCGAGCGGGAGTGAGGGACCGTCCGCCGAATTGCCACCGAATAGCTGGACGTGCTGCCCCCCTCTGGTGTGGCCGCCCCAAGCACCTGCTTGCCAGGCTGGTGCCTGGAGCCGGCCCTGGCCAAAAATGGCTGAGAACTTAAAAATTGAATGGTAGCAGACTGCACATCCCAGTGATGATTGAACCTGAGGATATTCTAAACAAAAAGAGCTCTCAAAAATGCTCCATTGCTTCACACTGACTCAAGAGACATTCTAGGCTTCAGAATGATATTTAGGTTTATTGTCCTGGTGGTTGTGTTGTTTTGTGGATAGTTGTGAAGAATTGTTGGGCCACCTCTCAACCATCAGTGCAGTATCCCTCATACAACCAATGAAACTGTTGCATGCAAATTAGGTTT
This sequence comes from Terrapene triunguis, assembly GCF_002925995.2. NCBI lineage: Eukaryota > Metazoa > Chordata > Testudines > Emydidae > Terrapene > Terrapene triunguis. The sequence goes on along the minus strand of NW_020664413.1, from coordinate 64,336,795 downwards.
AGAGTAAGGTTGATGATTGGTTGCGTTATCCCTGGTATTAAAATGGCCTTGGACACTTGTCATGCATACATGCCTTAGCCCTGGTCTATACTTAAAAATTAAAGTGAACTATCTTAGTTGCGCAGGGATGTGAAAAATTCACACCCCGGAGCAATGCAGTTATGCGAACCTAACTCCTGATGTAGATGCAGCTAGATCGATGGAAGAATACTTTCTTCAGCTTAGCTACTGCTGCTCAGCATTACCTACATAGATGGAAAACCCCCTTTCATTGACATAGGAAGTTCTATGCCTATGCCTGTAGTGTAGACGTGCCTTTATTGTAGCTGTACACCACGCAGGCATAATTTGTAAAGTCAAAATGGCTGAAAACTGAATAACAGACTGCAAAAATCCAGTGATGATTCAACCTGTGATATTCTAAACAATAGAACTCTCTCCCATGCTTATAGCTGTTTCAATCACCTCACACTCACTCAACAGACGTTCTAGGCTTCAGAGTGACAATCCTGGAAACTTATTATATAGATATTAACCTACTTTTTAGGAGGCCAGCACTAACTGGAGGTCAAGTTCCCTTCCAGCCATACATTTCCATGATTTTTTGACTCTGAGGTCATTCACTATGTATATCGTGCTATAGTAAAAACAACCACTGACATACTGTAGTCTGCAATGGTGCATTTTAGGGTGAATCAATCTAAAGAAAAATGATATTTAGCTGTACATATGCCATTTTTAAAAATGGACCCAGATACTTTAATTGATATCTGAGATGTGTCAGAGAACACACACATGTGAAATATACATATGTATATGAGCACACGCACACACAGGAAAAGCAGAGTGGCTAGCCAACAGATACATATATCAGCAGCAGATTAGTATGGGTAGGAACATTTGGCTTGTGGGGGCGGGTGGAAAGAGAAAAAAATAAACATTTTAATCAAATCCATTACCTGGTTATTGATTTCTCTTTGCCAGGCTGATCCTGCAGAATATTTATAAAGCTTTTGACATTGAGACATTTGGCCAAAGATATTGGATTAGTCTAAGCAAAAGCTCAGCTTCTGGTGTAATCTCTCATATTTCATTTATATGTGATTTATTCCTTTGTCCAGGAAAAGGCCGCTTTATTGATAAAAATTAATGAGATTGAGAATCCCAAAGGGAATTTAGTGTCCACCCACTCAAGACAGGTTTGTGAAGTAAAAGGAGTGGGGTTTCTTGGTCTGAAGAAGGATTCTGTTACATGAAGTTTGTTTCTTTCTATATGTTGTTGAACAATAAGCACTGGTTAGATTTTCTGCCCACTGTGTATTTACCAATTATTTATCCGTGAAGTTTGAAAATGGACAAAATAAACAATGCGACATTCCAAATACAGGTTTTGTTATACCCAGAATGCAGTGTCAATGGGTGAGTAGGTTACACCTCTCTGCAGCTAAAAACACATTCAGTCTGAATGGCTTTTGAAAACAATTTTTTCTTGGAGAAAAATAGCTTTTTTTTGGGTATGTTCTGTGCTACGACCATTTTCAAAAGCCTCTTGACATGTATCTAGTTTGCCAAGTCTAATGTGTTTTGCAAAGCTTGTTATGTGGCTCAAAAGTAATCCTGCCATCTCCCAAAAAAGGTTCAAGTTACTGTTATATTTAATATCTAGTCTGATAAAAGAAGGCTTTGTTGAGTTCTGTGTCTATCAAAGCCTTCCATAAATGAATCAAATCACTTTGGCTTTACAGTAAAAATACAACTTAAGAGTCTTAATGAATATATTAGACCTATTGTGTTTCCATATCAATAATAGTTTTACCCAGGATAAATAAGGTACGTGTTTCTGCAGTGAAATCGGAATCAGGTTTTAATGCCTCCATCTTACCTAAAGCCACAAAACAGAATGATTCAATCCCACTGCTATTTAACAGGCCCTGCCATGAATATGAGCCATACATCTCTCTTACTTTAATACTTCAGAATGAGGTTGTAGTTTTTTCCCTGTGTGGGCAGGGGTGTGGAGCTTCACTACTTAGCATGGAAGCTCCAGCCAGAAACTCTCCCCACACTGTGAGCGCTTATGTAGGGACCATTCACAGCAGCAGTCCCTGAGCTCCCTGCACTCCGAGGACTGCAGAGATTGGCCACTTCTGCCATTGCCAGCAGGACCGACCTTAGGAAAATGGTGCCCTGGGTGAACTTGTATTTTGGTGCCCGGGGTCTCTGTGGACACTAGCACTCATGGGTGCAGCCCATTGCTCCTGGGCCGCGTGGGCTCCCCAGGCTCCCCCCCTTTGCCCCTAACCCCTGAACCCCCTCCCTATCTGCTGGTAGGGTTGCCAGGTGTCCGGTTTTTGACTGGAATGCCTGGTCGAAAAGGGAGCCTGGCGGCTCCAGTCAGCACTGCTGACTGGGCCGTTAAAAGTCCGATTGGCTCCCTGCCTGTCTTGGCTCTGCGTGGCTCATGGAAGCGGTGGCATGTCCCTCCTCCAGCACCTATGTGTAGGGGCAGCCAGGGGGCTCCACGCAATGCTCCTGCCCCAAGCGCCGGCTCTACAGCTCCCGGCCAATGGGAGCTGCGTGGGAGGTGCCTGCGGATGGGGCAGCATGAAGAGCTGCCTGGCTGCGCCTCCACGTAGGAGCCGGAGGAGGGGCATGCTGCTGCTTCCGGGAGCTGCCTGAGGTAAGAGCCACCTGGAGCCTGCACCCCTCCCTCCCCCATGCCCTAACCCCCTGCTCCAGCCCTGATCCCTCTCCCGGCCTCTGAACCCCTTGGTCCCAGCCCGAAGCACCCTCCTACACCCCTAACCCCTCATCCCCAGCCCCACCCCAGAGCCTGCAGCCCCAGCCAGCGCCCTCACAGACATCCCGCACCCCACCCCCCGGCCCCACCTCAGAGTCCACACTCCCAGCCAGAGCCCTCACTCCCTCCCGCACACCAACCCCGTGAGCCAGCCCGGTGGAAATAAGCAAGTGAGTGAGGGCTGGGAGAGCGAGCGATAGAGGAAGGGGTGTGTGTGGAGTGAGCAGGGGCGGGGCCTCTGATAAGGGGCGGGGCAAGGGTGTTCGGTTTTGTGTGAGTATAAAGTTGGCAACCCTATCCGCTAGGAGGAAGCAGGGAGAAATCTGGGTGCCTCCTCTTCCCCCACACAGCGCTCCCCTGTCAGCTGGGAGCAGTTTCTGACTCTACACCGGCAGTACGCACCTCTGCGCTGCAGCATGACACCACCTTGACTATGGCGCCCCTGGGCGGTCCCCTGGGTGGCCCACCCCTAAGGCCAGCCCGGATTGCCTGAGAGGAGGGAACAGAGCCACCACCACTCCTCCCTGCCACTGTTCTGTTCCTTAAGAGGAGCAAGGAATGAGTCTCAGTCCTTCCTGGGCACAGGAATTGCTATTATGAATGGGCCCCCTGGCAGTAGGAAATGAGGAATGGGGAGGGTTCTTGCTGACCCCTAGCTAGATGTGCATTGGCCACACAAAATCTGGCCCTTATTTGTTATCATAATTCTCCCTTTTCTTTCAACCCCTTGCTCTCTGACCCCGGTGTCCCTAGCAGCACTTTGCACTTTCAGCAGTGGTTGGCAGCGAGAGGCTTTTCCATAGCGAAACCGGAGAGTGTCTATGATAGAGTTACTGAGACTAGGTCAGGGGGCTACTTAAATCCTCAGCCTCTTCCATCCTCCACAGGGATAAACATTCTGAAGAGTCACCTTTTGACCTGAGTAGGTTGACATTAAAAAAAAATATGGCACTACTTTAGGCATGATTTTTGACCTGGTCGATGCTAAATGGAGCCTCTCAAAGCAGCATGTTCTATTGTCTAGACAAAACCCAATAATATTCTCTAAGACACATTTTTAAACGCCTCTGCTTGTCTCCATACCAACAGAATTTCCCAAGACCTCTAAAACAGCATGCCAAGGTCTCCTCTGAAATTAACAAGACCATCAAATACAGATGAATGCTGTTTTGTTTAACCAGAGCTAAGAAACATTATTTTATAATGGCATTTAGCAGATTTTGACAGTGTCTGCTTGACCTGCAAACCTTCCTAGCTTCAGAGAATACTCTCAGTGCAAATGATACTCTACACTTAAAGAGACGAGGTGAGTGAGGTAATATTTTATTGGCCCAACAAAAGATATTACCTCCCCTGCCTTGTCTCTCCAGTATCCTGGGACTAATACAGCCTCAACAACACTGCATACTCTAAGCTTAAGTCCACCTATGAAACAAGAGAAAAGATACAATAGCAGGATAATTCATCAGTTGCTTGCTGTATTTGCCAATGAAACATGCCATATAAGACTGATATTAGAAATTATTGAAATGTTAGGGAGGAACATATTTGCTGTCAGCATAGCTTTTCAAATAATATTGACACTATGACTAAAGAACCCTAGTCACTGTCAATTTGTCATCAAATCACTTTCCTTTGTTTTTGTTTCTCTACCCATTGTAGTTATGCTCATTATTAAGGAAAAATAGTTACTACATGCAACCAAATAGAAAACAGCCTGCATATTTTTGGAATCAGATTGATAGAATGTTTGACTCTCTGTGTGCCCAGTAGCTGTTTCTCACCAAACACTGACATATGAGGACATTATCGCTGCCCAGAAGATTGATTTAGATTGATGTGGTTGCATATACCAGTATTAGATCCCTGCTAGCTGGTACAATCTATAGGGAGTCTACAGTTTGAGACATGGGGAATGGAGGGGTCAGCACTGATCTCTGTTTTTAATCCGCCTTGATAATCAAACCAGTAGAATCCTTTGTCCTCAAAAATTTGACAATGGTTAAGCCACACCCTATCATGCTGACCAATATTGTTTCATTGTTTTCTTATAATCCCCATCAGTCTGTCTGTATCCATCTGTTTGCTCTTGCCTTTTATTTAGATTGTAAGCTCTTTGGGGCAGGACTGTCTTTTTTGTTCTCTCTTTGTATAGCACCTAGCACAATGCACTCCTGGCCCATGATTAGGACTGGAAGGCACTATGTTGACACAAATAATAAAAAATAATAATTTCCAGGTGGTATTGATAATCCTTGGCCCTTCTTCCACCAACTCAGCTTTCCTTTTCAATTTTTCTGTGGCTGACTATGGTAAATGATCTTACAATTTTAAATAGAAAATTGCTCTAAGTTGCAGTAAATTAATGTCTGCCTTCACATGTCCTCCACTCTTTGCTACTGATTTTATGCTTCCTCTTTTCTTTTCATTTTCTCTCATTCTTCTTCCCTTCTAATATCTCTAATATTATTCTGTGCTTTAAGAAGAAAACCCACTTTTACTATATTGTTTAATCACTTCTTTCCACCCTTGATCCTGACATCACAACAATGGCCAACAACTCCTTTGCCACTTTTACCTTCCCTAAAATTTGTGGCCACTCATTTCTTCTTAGGGTGACCAGATGTCCTGATTTTATAGGGACAGTCCTGATTTTTGGGTCTTTTTCTTATCATAGAATATCAGGGTTAGAAGGTCATCTAGTCCAACCTGCTGCTCAAAGCAGGACCAATCCCCAACTAAATCCCCAAATGGCCCCCTCAAGGATTGAACTCACAACCCTCGGTTTAGCAGGCCAATGCTGAAATCACTGAGCTACCCCTCCCTCCTTATACAGGCTCCTATTACTCTCCCTTCCCCCCCAATCCTCTGTCCCGATTTTTCACATTTCCTGTCTGGTCACCCTATTTCTTCTTAACAACCATCTCTCTCTTTCAGCTTTCCTTGTAAATTCCCAGGGTAGTTATCAATAGAGTTAGCTAAAATGTAGTAGATTTAGACCATGAGGAAAGCATATATTTAAAACACAGGTTCTAAGATTAATGAGGGTGACTCCACACATCAGAGTAGGCTCGGTTTTAAATCTTTTCACTCTTGGCTAATTCTCATTACTGACCATGTTTACACAGCCTCAGCAAAGTTCTTTGTCTCCTTTATACAAACTTTTAGCCCTTCTTGTGTTGGGCATTTCTCCCAAATGTCCTCTTCCAACTTTCTGCTTTCCTACCACTTCTCCAAAGATAGTATCAATGCCTCCAATTCATCTTGGGGGAACCATTTAGACCAGATTACACATGAACATAGAACTTTGGGCCATTCACTCATCTTTTAAAGAGAAAGGCTATACAGCTCCTCACAACTGACATTAAAGCTATGCAATCCATCAACTACCCAGGGGGAAGATGATCACCCCTTCCTTTGACAGGAAGATATCCGCAATTTTTTTCACCAACACTTATTAAAAAAAAGAAGCAGAATTCTCTTGTGAACGCTCAAACTGAAGAACTCAGAGGTAGCCTCAGAAAAAAGTTAGTGGTAAATCTTGCCAAATGAGCTCTCACAAAATAAAATTGTTTGTCTTCCCAGAAAATATGATTTTGCACAAGAGTAGATAGAGATTTTTTGTTTTATTTTAATCTGTTAGACACATTCCTATTTAAGTGATATCAGGGTTTCCTATTGCCTTTCCTTATTTTGCTCTTTTGTCTCATGTCCTAAAGAAAAAAAGGAAAGAAATTGCCCATATCATCTTAAAAGCCCCAGTTTGGACATGTCACATACAGAACTCTGATTTTGAATTTAACAAACCAGCCATTCATGAATTACCATTTTCTTCAGACTTCGGGCTCAGTAGGAAGCTCAGTTTTTAAACATATAGTCGCTTCATCTAGCAGGCTACCTATTTGGCCCATAGTTAGTGAGAAACTTGGATGTTCTGAGGTGCTAAAAAGACAAAAATTCAGTCCTAAAATGATTGTTAAACATTTATAACACGGTAGTGCCTACTGAGTCTACCACGTTAGGTGCTGTACAAACAAACAGAAAATGACAGTTCCTGATTCAAAAAGCTTACGAAGCCTTTCACCTGGTAGCGCTTGGGAAGGCATACCGGAAGGAGACCCAGGAAGTTGGTTATGAAATACTTGTGGTGTGTTCTTGCCATAATAAATGTGCCATATAGTAATTTTGATTTTTAGCTTATCTCAATAATTGTTAGTGACGTACATTTTTATGAACACCAAATGGCTTGACAAATACATATGTGAATTATTCAAGTTCAGGGAGAAAATAGGGCGTTTTTATATATAAAATGTCTCTCTTCAAATGCTATTGTCTATACTGCCGAATTGTTAGTGCTCATCATATTGATATTATCTGTTTAGAATTCATAAATGAGATGCTGAGAGAGTAGAAATAATAACTAAGATGATATTGGCAATTCTTCTGTCCTGGATCAACAGAATACTGCCAGTTCATGAGCCCACGATTAGAAGCACAAGGGTTTGAGAATGAATCAAAATGACTACTCACAGATGCTTTTAAATTCAGAGGATCTGAAGTAAAAAGTTCATGTTGTTTCACAGGCTCAATCCCTGTTTTACATGAGAAAGTCTACAAAAAATGTTCTGAAAAGAAGGTACTCTATTAATGTTCAATACTATATTAATGTCATTGAACATTATGCTAGCATATGTGGAGAGCAAATAATATAGCATTAAGACACTCCACGGTGAGTTTTATTGGTCCATTAACATACACCTCAGGTACATTGTGTGGTTTGGCGTTTTAACCACCCAAGACTAGTATTAATAGACCAATAAAATATAATACATGCCCTGAAGTATTTTAGTGCTATTATAATATGGTTCTTTAGGCTGTTTTTTAAAACAGTTTTTAAAGCAAAAGGATAAGTTAAACTAGTACAGCGATATTCCTCTACTATTTTTGCATACAATTATTTGTAAATGATTTTTGCCAAACCTTGAAGTTTCCTATCTCCTCCTCCTAGTCTACATGTTTTGGGAACACTGGAGCCTCTTCCTGAGCAGTTTATGACCCATCAGTCCCTTTCCCCTTTCACTTCATACTGCTGAAGCTCAGTTGAGAGATGTTCAATGCTTTAGGTTGGGCAAAGTCCAACTCCTCATAGGGCTTTATCACAAAACATTTATATCTTGCAATAGAATGTGAGAAAGCAAATTGCCTTTAGAACTGTAAAGTGCTGTTAAAAGTGTAGGAGGGCACTGGGGAGAATTTTAAAACAGCCCCTTTTCCCACCATGAACCCCACGCTGCTCATAAACACTGTCAAACCACTTTCAGTTTTAAGTACAGTGACTGATGGATGTCTGCACTGCAATCATGGGGTGTAACTGCAGCTTCTGTACACATCTCTGAGCTAGCTTTCATCTAGCTAAATTGGGTATTGGAGCAGCAAAGCTATGGCAGCACAGGCTTCTTCGTGGGCTAGCCGCCTGAATAATTACCCAGGGTTCCAGGCAGTCTTGCACAGCCATGCTGAAGCCCATACTGCAGAAGCTTCACTGATCTGTTACACAAGCTAGCTCAATTAAAGCTAGCTTGTGTGTGTCTACATGAGTGGCAATCACACTCCTAACTGCAGTGTAGACATACATGAGATACTCCAAAGGGGCTGTAGGTAGATGGAAATTATGCCTCCCTGCACAAGTCTGGACTTTTGTGCCACAGGAAGAATTTCACCCTTAGGGAGAGCAGACACTGATGGAATGACTCATGCTCTCTTTTGGTTTCCACCAGGGATAAAAGGAGAGCAGCTCTAAGTTTTAAGGAGCCTCCCTTGTTGAAGCTAAAGTGATAGATTGAATCAGCACATTCTCTCGTCACCCTGATTGTGGAAGTCCTGTGGAAGCTGTGCTGACTCCCCAGGATCTCACAGGTAGAGAAGAGGCTGCAGATTCCCCCCCCCCCCCTCCATCATCAGGGGTCTCTACCAGAGTAGATCCTGTGGTGAATCTGGGTCAGTTTCTAAACAGCTAAATCTAGAGCTGAATGCACACTAGCTTATAGCCCAATTGTACCCATTCCTCACTGGAGCAGTGTAGGTGAGGAGCATGGAGCTGAAGAGGGGTGTCCTGGGGAGGATTTAGCAGAGTGCTTCAGAGAGTGCTCGAGGACTATATGGCCCTCCTTGCATGTGCTGGTTAAAGGTGCAGCATGAATTCCCTCAGCTCATTCTGGAGGGGACATCCAAAGTCATGGGGACATCCAGAGTCATCAGAGAGGTTTTTAAGGTCAGGCTTGACAAAGCCCTGGCTGGGATGATTTAGTTGGGAATTGGTCCTGCTTTGTGCAGGGGGCTGGACTAGATGACCTTCTGAGGTCCCTTCCAACCCTGATATTCTATGATTCTTCTATGATTCTTCTTCTATGTGATTTCTAATGTCAGCATTCTGCACGAGACTTCTGTGGATGGCTGTGGAAGGAAGTGCTCCTTCTCTCATCACCCCTTGCATACTCACACAGGATGAGACAGCATTTAGCCCTAAGTGATTTAAATAAAAAACGAATCCTGAAAGAAGCTCTTTCACCTTCAAAGCGCTGCTTAGCCAGAAGAAGCTGAGTGATTCCCTTTGAAGTTTGACCACTTGTCACCTGAACTTCAAAAACAAAGCACCTCCTCCCCTCCAGCTGCAGTGTTCTGCAGATGATTGGACATATGTGAAGTTTTCCTTTCATTTTTTTTTTAAAAAGCTCAAGGCCAAATTCTACTCTCAGATTCGCACAGGGGATCACAACACAGACACTCTGTTCTCCCTATATGTATTGTCCTAAGAGTTCCATGTACATAGTGAGATCACAGTCAGGATCAAGATCCTCGGAGCAGATCCAGAAGCAGAACTGGGCACTACGTCTGTAGTAGTATGAGATCCAGCCACAGTGCCCTCCTACTTAGCACCTATGTTCAAGAGCACTTCCCGGTGTGAGGAGGGAAAGGCTGGGACTATGCAAATGTTTATCTTGTCAAGGTACACATCACCCTTGTAGTGATCCATAGAGTATCTGAATCTGCTACAGCCCCGATTTATGAAGTCTGGCTATTTAGCTCACACTATAGTAATTCATGGTTTTAGTTCTGGAAGCCCCTGCTTCAATCCCTGGTTTGTCAGTCAGTATAGATGTTGTCATGTATGGATATCTACGGTGTACATGAAATAATGTGGTGATCAAAATAGGTTTGTCATTATACCTCTCTTTCCAGGGGAATTATTTTAAATATGATATTGTTATCAGTGAAATTATTACCCAGTTAATAAGAATGCAGCTTCAGTCAAGCTGGCTTCAAAGTCATATGGTAGTTTGATATAGATTAGTGCTGGAAAGAAAATTCAGTTTGATCTTGCATCTAAGTTTTGGTCAATAAGTACAGCTGGGTGAAAATTTTTGGCCAAAACATTTTTTCACCAAAACTTGCAGATTCAGGTCAACGAAAACATTTTCCAAATTCGCTGAATTTTGCCAGCTGAAAAAAAAATATGAAAAAATTGAAACATTTCATTCAACCCAAAACAATGGTTTTTTGTTTGTTTGTTTTTTGTTTTGTTTTTTGGTTGGGTCAGTGAAAAAAAAGTGTTTTTTTGTTTTTGTTTCTGGTCAACTTGGAATGATTTTTTTTCCACACCACTCTACCAATAAGCTATGTTCTTTTCTTTCACTTGTGTACAGACTGTTCCATTTCTTTCCCTTTCCAGATATTTAAGACTGGTGAAAAGCTGTACCAGAGGACTGTGCCACCTCGCTTTGTGAAAGACAGTTTAAAGGTCAGAACAGATTCTGTTCAAGGTTACATTGGCTGTAAGCTGAAAGGCAGCAATTTCCAAGATTTCTGTAGGGAATAATACAAAGCAAGCATTCTCTGTGTCTGCCATAAATATATAAAATTGCCATAGGAACTCAGCAATATGGTTATTAAATATTTTTAAGCCCCACAATTTTTTTCCATAGTATTCTGGTACTGAATGGGATTTTAGGTGAATACAAAGGAAAGTGTTCTATTAATTTCAATTACAGTTCAGAGCTTGCATGGCCTTGCAGAGACACCAGATGAAGCTTTTATTGAATCTGGCCCTTGGGGCGAATTCTCTACAACTCCTGAATTTCATACTGGATTTTTAGGCTTTGTTCTGAAGGGCTTGTGTTAAAGACAATCTCTACTATACTGTACCAGGCAACTAATGGCCAACAATAAATTGCGGTTAGGAGAAAAATCCTTATGCTTAGCCCTAAAATGAAATTTTGTAGAAAAAATACAAAACTTCAGAAAAGAATTAAACAAGCCGATGACACGTTGACATACAGAAATAATACAATAGCAATAGACCAAAGGCTTTTAAAAAAATGTTTGTAGTTTTCCTAGTACAACTGTGTAAAGATCAAGAGGAAGAGGTTATTCATCTTGTGCAATAACTGTGGTTCTTTAAGATGCATAGTCCAAAGAGTATTCCCCTTCAGGTATGCATGCGCCTCTAGAGCCCTTGACTGGAGATTTTCCATTAGCAGTGTCCTTTTGCTGGAAACCGAGGTTATATAGGGATGCACGGGCAAACCACCCTTAGTTTCTTCTCCACCTGAACATCCCATAGAAAACAGTCTAAAGCAGAGGGGAAGGAGAGTGGGTGGTGGAGCACCTGTAGGGGGACATCTCTCTAAGAACGGCAGTTACTACACAAGGTGAGTAACCTCTTTTTCTTCAGGTAGCATCCCCATTGGTTCTGCTCTTCAGGTGACTTCCAAGCAGAATCCCCAGAGGGAGGAGGGGGCTTCAGAGCTGGGTCTAGAACTGAAGATAGTACTGCAGAATCAAGTGCTGCATCAGATCTGGTGGCATGGAGCAAAGCGTAATGTTTAGAAAATGTATATACTGAAGCCTATGTGGTGGCCCTACATATCTCAGATATTGGCAAGTTCTTAAGTAATGCTGTGGATGTGGTTAGGATCTGGTAGAACATGCTATCACCCTTTGGGGAAGGGGGAGGATGAATGCCTGCTGCATCGTAACACACGATAATACACCCAGATATCCACCTCAGTAGTCTCTGAGAAGAGACTGTGGACCCCTTGGATCTACCTGTGATGGAAATGAACATTCTTGGTGACTTCTGAAATTCTATTTGGGTCTACCTGTTTGACCAATGCCCTTCTAACATCTAAGGCATGGAAACAGGTCTCTTGCAGAGAGCGACGCAGTTTTGGGAAGAAAAACACTAGTAGATGAACGGACTGGTTAAGATGAAATTCTGATAGTACCTTAGGTAAGAATTTGAGGTGTTGGCATAAAGAAACCTTATTCTTGAAGAACACAATAAAAGGAGGGATCTGCCATCAAGCCCCCCAATTTTCCAAGACCTGTGGGCCAATATGATAGCAATTTTTTTTAAAAAGGCAGTCTTTGCAGATAAGTGGAGCAGAGAGCTGGTTTCCATTGGTATGAATGGAGGTCTCATGAGGTATTTAAGTACCAAATTGAGGTTCCAAGTGGGAGTGGGGTCCCTAACCTGGGAGCAGAGATACCACAAACCATTAATGAACCTTGATGACACAGGGTGAGGAAATATGGAGGACGCTTCTGCTGGAGGATGAAAGGCTGATATTATAGCCAAGTGGATTTTAATCGAACTAACTGATAACCCTGATTTATTTTGATCTAACAGGTAATGCAGGATGACCGAGAGTGACACAGATGCAGGCACCAGACAGTGGCAATGACACCAATGGAAGAATCTCTTCTATTTCTGCAGGTAAGTAATTTGTGTTGACTCATTTCTACTGTTCAGTAACACCTGCTGCACTTCCTCAGAGCAGGAAGATTTTAACTCTGAGAACCACTGAGGATCCATGCTCCAAGGAGAACCCCTAGATTGGGGCAAAACACCTGACCTGAGGGAGGGGATGAGGAAAGGTCAGAAGCTTGAATGGCTGTTTGACACAAAGGTGGAGCATGCAAGTGTCTCCACCATGTTGGTACTATTAGAATAACTCTGGCTTTGTTCATCACCCTTAGTATTAGCGGTGTTGGAGGAAAGCATAGAGTGGACCCTTCATCCAAAGTAGGAGAAAGGCATCTCTCAAAGAGTGGTGGCCTAGATCTCCTTCTGAGTAGAACAGAGGACACTATTTGTTCTTGGTGGTAGCAAAGAGATCCACCTCTGGAAGTCCCCACCTTTGGAATATACTGTGGAGAATTTGTGAGTTTAGCTTTCATTCCTAGTCCTGGGTAATGCATCTGCTGAGAATATTGGTTGTGATGTTCTGAATACTGGGAGGTAGAGCGCTGAAATTTGGCTCTGATGAGCCATGCATCAGTTCCACAGTTTCATGGCTTTGGTGCACAGGGTGGGGGATCTTGCTCTCCCCTGCTTGTTGATATAGAACATGCAGAATACTTTGTACGGCATGATCCTGATTGATTTGCCCCAATGAGGGGTAGGAAATGGAAGCAGGAATTCCTGACAGCTCTGAGTTCAACAGATTGATGTGGAGATTGGTTTCTTGAGTTGTCTGTCTTCCTGAGTTATGAAGGCACTGAAGTGAGATTCCCCTCCCAAAAGTGATGGATCTGTTGATAAAGTTAATGGTGGATCTGGGCAACAGAAAGGCACATCTTCACAGATGTTGAATTGATCTTTCTACCGATCTATGGAGTTTGTCATTTGTAAAGGAACAGTCACCTGTCTGTCCAAGGTGCGTCTGGCTAGAGAATAGGTCATTCGGAGGCAACCCTGGAAGAAGAGGAGGCATGATCAATCACAAAGGTGCAAGCTGCCATGTGTTCCAAGAGCTGAAGACAGTTCCTTATTGTGGTTCAAGATCTCCCCTGAATTGCTTATAGAAGAATTACAAAGTTATGAATCTGTCTAAGGGAAGGTAGGCCCAGACTGTCAATGAATGCAAAGATGACCCTATAAGCTGTACTTGCTGTACACGGGTTAACGTGGATTTTTCTACATTCAGCTGAAGACCCAACTCCTGGAACAAAGCCAGAGCCTTCTGGATGGAAGATATCACTGCTTCATAGGACTGGCTCTTGAGTAGCCAGTCATCAAAGTATGGGAAGATTAGGATCACTTCTCATTGCAGGTAAGTAGCCACCACCACCATGACCTTTAAGAACACTGTTGGGGGCCAAACAAAGGCTGAAGGAAAGCACTCACTGTTGAAAATGATCCTGGCCTATAATGAATCATAGGTATTGCCTGTGCAATGGGTGTACCATTATATGGAAATAGGCATCTTGTAGGTAAAGGGCCAAAAATCAATCCTCTTTCTCCAGTGAAGGAATTATAGCTGACAAAGTCACCATCTAGAACTTTTGAGACTTTACATACTAGTTTAGAAGTCTTAGCTCCAAGATCAGTCTCCATCCTCCACCATTCCTCAGCACAAGCAAATACTGTGAATAAAACCCTTTGCCCTTGTAAAGAGATGGGTCTGACTTTATTGCTCCTAATCAAAGGAGAGAATTCACTTTTAGTCTCAATAAAAGCTCACGAGAGAGTTCTCTGAAGAGAGACAGGGAAAAGGGGTGAAAGGGAGGGAGGGACATAAAATGGATGTTATAGCCCAAAGTTACGGCCTTTTGACCCACTTGTTTGTAGAGGTCTGCCTCCAACCACGTTGGAAATGGGAAAGATAGTCTCCAAAGGTGGAGGAGGTGGGCAAATGGATGCAGCTGTAAAACCAGCTGTGCAGGAGGATTCAAACTCTTGACTCATCAGAACTGCTGCTTTGAAGATGACTAGGTGATTATGGAGGGCGGCTGAACAGCCCTATTTCTCTGGAATGTATGTCTTTCCTGGGAGTTTGGTGTATCAATGGAATCCAGAGAACTAAGCAGGACTTAATCTCTGGGCAGCCTGTGACCTACTAAATCTTTTCCTATTTGTAGATGTATATGTGCCCAGGAATTGTAAAGTAGCCCTAGAGTCTGTCCTTCAGTATGTGCAAGGACTCATCAAGGGTCTAAGAGAAAAGCTTACTACTGTCAAAGGGGAGGCCCTCAACAGTGTTCTGGACTTTTATTGGCAACCCAGAGGGTTGGAGCCATGATGCTGTGTCCATTACTACTGCTGTGGAGATGGACCTGGCAGCAGTGTCTGCAGTACCCAACAATGTTTGAAGAGTGGTCCTGGCCAATGATTGGCCCTCTGAGATGATGGACTGCAATTGCCCCCAATGTTCCTGCAGCAGATGTTCAATAAAGGCCATACATCTATTATAGTTTGTAAAATTATATTGGGATATGACTGCCTGATAGTGCATGGTCCTGAATTGTAGGGTTGCTGAGGAGTAGGACTTCTGTCCAAAAAGATCTGTTGTCTTTTGGTGTGACTCTGGTAGACCAGGTGCCAACTCATGCCAAGGCCCGAGCCTCTTTCAACACTGATACATGCATAGCTGGAAACCAGTCTGGCTCATCTATGTGCTAGTATTGTTAAAATAGATTTTAGAGTTATAAGACTGTGGTTAGTCTTTATGAAATACTTATAGGGTGCTGCACATATTAATCTTACTTGTAACATCTGTGTCCCATTTTATAAGGTAATATTTAAGTGTTTTCTCTGTAACTATAAAAATGTTTGCTAAGACTGTAAACCTCCACAGTCAGGAGAGAAGTATTACCAAGTGTGAAATACTAGTTTACCACAAGAAGTGTCATCTCCTCCCAACAAAAGAAGGCCTATAGAAACCAGACAAAGCACTGAGGAACATCAGTGAACAAAAGATTTTGTTGATTGTTTCCCCCACACCAATGAAGAGGGTACATACACAAGCCCTCATCCCATCACTGCTTGAATGCTGAGGGAACGGAATAAAAATCCCTGATAAAGAGAAATTATCATTACTATGCTGCTTGGAATTCAGAGAGGGCAATATTTCTAAGCATAAGCAAGGGATCCCCAAACTGCTTAATTTTGGTTAGCCCTAAAGGACATGTAGAGCTTGCATACATAGCAGCTACTATCACCTTTTGGAGCCTAAGACTGTAACTCATGTGTGTGTGTAAATTTATCTGTTTTAACCTTGTAAATAACTCTAATTTCTTTTTCCTAGTTAATATACCTTTAGTTGGTTTAATATAGGATTGGCTACAAGCGTTGTCTTTGGTGAGAGATTTAAGGTACAACTGACCTGGGGTAAGTGACTGGTCCTTTGGGACTGGCTGCAACCTGATTTTTTGGTGAAAGGGACCATCTATCACAAAGGCAGGCTTGCCTGGGTGGCAGGATAGACCAGAGTACCCAAGGGGACTGACTGTGACTCCATGTTAAAGCTGTTGCAGTGCTTGAGGAGTTCACACTTGATACTTGGTTGGTGAAATATAATTATACACCACACAACCAGTTTGGGGTTTGTGCCCTGGTTTGTAATAGTCTGCCCTGAGGTTGGCATTCATGTTCGTGAGCCACTCCAGACAACTTGACATGGGTAAACTTGGTGAAGTGTTGCTTACCCTGCTCATTTACTACATTCACCACCAGGGAGTTAGGTGGAGGATGGGAGAACAAAAAGTCAGAGTCCTTAGAGGGAACATAATACTTCTTATCTGTCTGTTTACATGATAGTAGAATAGTAACAGGTGCTTGCCACACAGTGTTAGCTGGATCCAGGAGCATCTCATTAATGGGTGACACCACCATGGGTGGTGTTCCTGACTGCAGGATATCCAAGTTTGTGCTCTGAATCCTTAACCTATTTGAGTGCAATTTGAAGAGCGTCAGCTACCATCTTTATGAGGTCTTGAAATTTCAAAAAAAAATTGGTAATGAAAGACGGCAGAGGCATAATAGCCTTGTCTGGAGCAGAAGATGAAACAGGTGTTTGAGGGGTGGCCTCTGAATCCACCTTGGCCTCCTGCTCCTCAAATGTCTCCTCCTGTCATGGAGCCTGGTTGGGGAGGAGAGTACTGTATGACTCTAGCCTCCCTATGACACACTACCAGTGGTCTGGCAAATTGCTGCTGATAAGCAGCCCCGCGATCCCATTCAGGGGCCCATGTTGGGGTGGCATGCAGCGTTGGTTCTGCCACCCTTGCTGACAAGCACCATCTTCCCTGTGATTTTCAAAGAATGGGTTCCTGAAATGTGAGGTTGGAAACCCCTGCACAGAAATAGAAGAGACTGACCGTACGTTTCCTTTATCCTATATCATCCAATGGAATATTGTCCAATGGAAGAGCAACTGCAGAAAAGGGTGAAGAGTCCTGAAGTACCAGAGGACAGTGGCTGTCTGGAGATAAGGGTCTCGGTACCAAGAGCCAGTCATTACCCACGAGGAGTGGGGACTCCGGGTTTGTCTATTGCAGATAGATCCTTAGTGTATCTGAACTCTTCTGGTTCCAAGTACAGGACTGGTACTGATGCAGTAGCCAAGGATGCAGTAGCTGAAGCTGATGGTACCATTGATGGGGGGGGAGGGAGGTGCACTGATGGTATCTGGTGCCATTGCTTGCTCGGTACTGAGGGTGCCAAATGAGTAGGCACCAATGGCAGGGCTGAGCCCAATAGTTCCAATCCATCATGTTTATACTTGCCCTCCTTGTCCTTGGCAGAGAGTTCTGCTGCCCTGTCGGAGCCATGTCTCTCCTTTGAGTTCTGGGACTTTCTGGTCCTGCTGGTACTGGATGAGGAGTCCCATGACTCAATAGTACCAAGCTCAGAGGTCAAGGCTTCAAAGACCATTGATCTTGGACTTGGGTTTGTTCAGAGCCGGCTCCATAGATGAGAGTCTGCACCCCTCTTTTTGGAAGTCTTCCCTGAAGCCTCCAAAGTCTTTCCTTTCTTAGGGAAAGCCTCCACCGAGGTTGAAGGGGAGCTGGATCTATCTGGAGACAGAGGTACAGGAGGGAGTCTCCTGACCTGACTCAGAAGTTGGTTGAAGGGAGCATTCCATCATGAAGAATCAGAGTTTAATCTCCCTATTCTTCCTTGCTTGGGATTTGAGGGCCAGGCAGAAGTTGCACTTCTGGGAGATGTGAGACTCCCCCCAACAATGGACACGCTTAGGGCTGGTCTACACTAAAGCTGTAAATCGACCTAAGTTACGCTACTTCAGTTACGTAACTGAAGTCGACATAACTTAGATCAATTTACAGAGGTGTCTACACTGTGCTACTTGACAGGAGACACTCTCCCTCTAACTTACCTTCCGCCTCTTGGGAAGGTGGAGTACAGACATCGAGGGGAGAGCACTCTGCCATCGATTTAGCTTGTCTTCACCAGACCCACTAAATCAACACCACTGCATGAATCACAGCAGTGCCAATTTAGCCAAAAGTATAGACAAGCCCCAAGAGTGGCTGTTGTTCATAGGTGTAGCCCCTCAACAAGAGAGGCAGCATTTAAAACGTGGTGAGCCAGGCACCCCCTGCCAGGAGAATAAGGCTTCCCAAGGGAAGGAGCGGAACAAAACAATCCTCTCACTACTTATCTTTAACTGACTATAACTATCACTAACAACTACATATATTAACTAATCCTAAACAAACTACTACTACTCTAATCATCAGAGGAGTGAAGTTCTGGAACAGCCTTCCAAGGGGAGCAGTGGGGGCAAAAGACATATCTGGCTTCAAGACTTGATAAGTTTATGGAGGGGATGGTATGATAGGATAGCCTAATTTTGGCAATTAATTGGTCTTTGACTATTAGTGGTAAATATGCCCAATGGCCTGTGATGGCATGTTAGATGGGGTGGGATCTGAGTTACTACAGAGAATTCTTTCCTGGGTGTCTGGCTGGTGAGTCTTGCCCACATGCTCAGGGTTTAGCTGATCGCCATATTTGGGGTCGGGAAGGAATTTTCCTCCAGGGCAGATTGGCAGAGGCCCTGGGGGGTTTTCGCCTTCCTCTGCAGTGTGGGGCACAGGTCACTTGCTGGAAGATTCTCTGCACCTTGAAGTCTTTAAACCATAATTTGAGGACTTCAGTGGCTCAGACACAGGTTTGATACAGGAGTGGGTGGGTGAGATTCTGTGGCTTGCGTTGTGCAGGAGGTCAGACTAGATGATTAATAATGGTCCCTTCTGACCTTAAAGTCTATGATTCTAAAAACTGAATACCAGATAGTCGAGACATGCTCAAAGCAAACACACGAAGACTCTGCCTCAGAAGGAGAAAGAACTCAGGGCAGTTTGCCCCCTCATCCTTATATAGTCTATTGTTGTGTCGCACAAGGAAGCACAGGGAACATGTGCGGCTGAAGGAACACTGCTAATGGAAAAGCTTGGCTCAAGGGCTCAAGAGGCACATATGCACCTGAAATGGACACCCACAGAGACACTACTTGAAGGAGAATGTTTATTCCTTCTATTTGTAGCAAAACTCTTGTCTTATGAAAAGAAAACCCAAGTTCTAACAGAATTGAGCCTTTAACAATGTAAAAGAGCTTTGTTTTTAATATCTTATAAAGATAGATTATTATTCATTTGTATTATGGAACCAGCCAGGTTAGGCCCCATTGTGCTAGCATTGTATAATATTATTATAAGAGACAGTGCCTTTACTGAAGACCTTAAAATCTTAATAGGCAAGACAGACAAAGGGTGGGAGAAAGTAGGTATTATCCCCATGTTACAGGTGGGGAACCAAAGCACAGAGCAATTAAATTACATGTCTAAAGTCACACAGGAAGTTAGTGGATGAATAGGGAATTGAACCCTGGTCTTTTAATTCCCAATGAGTAGCCTTCCTATGGGAATAGCCTTCCTATGGGAATACCCTTCCTCTCAACCCTCTCTGTGAATAAACCATTTATTCATGCAAATAAAAATTAAACTAATGAATGTCTCCATTTTAATCATGACACCCTGTACAAGAACTTTCCACTTGCATCTTGTTAATTTCACATCTAGAACATCTGATGTGTAGAAGCCCTAAACTGAAAAAAAGACTGATTAAATGTGTTCTGTCCCATTATATTTATTTCATCCACTAACAGCAGGCGCATACTGTAGCAGCATTTCTTTTACTCTTTATATAGCATTCAGCCAGAGTAAATTCATATTGCAAGTGAATAATGATGTACCTCGCTCATTTTAAATTTCAATAATTGAATGAGAAACAGGGAGACCTATTGAAAGGACTGTCTGCTGGTCAAAGACTAATGAGATTTTTTTTTTTTTTTAATCTGAGTCATCGGTGTCATGGTAACAATGCATTATCAAAATCTGATTAGTATGCCCAGCAGCCTTATAAGTGATAGCATGTTCTTCTAATTGTATTTTCTGTTCTCAGAGAGGAGTTTTATGGTCATAAGAGGTGAGAGGATGGCAGTGTTCTGCTGTTTATCTGTAAGTTTGATATGGAATGTACTGCAGGCTCCTATGTTCAATACAACCTGAGCTGCCATTCATTGAAGAAAAAAAAAAGTCTTCTGTGGTATTTAGGGAAATGGAAGACCCAACTTCCCATTCTTCCTCCCTTCCCTTGCCGTCCCCCACCCATTTTATTATTTTTGCCTCCTAGTTTTGAATTCACTCAAATATCAGAGTGATGCCCCTTTGATACATAGTACTGCTTCTAAGTATTAGAAGGGTATTCTGAAGCAAAAGCACCATCTTTAGGGTCCGAACCTGCATTACTTGTGCACCTGAAACTCCCAGTTAAGGCAAGGGGAATTTTGGGTACATAAGGAAATGCAGGATCAAGTCTGCAACATTCCATCTTACTCAATAATATTCCATTTCCGGAAAGCACATAAGCACACATGTAAGTCCCACTGAAGAAAATGGTGCAAGCTGAAAATTAAGCACATACTTAAGTTCTCTCGCAAATGAACATATGAGAAGCCAACAGAAGCTTTGAAATTGAAAAGATTTTTTTTTAACATTACTTCTGAAGAATAGCATAGATAGTGCCTCACCATGAAAAAAAATGCAGATTTGGAGGCTTAATAAGGCTTTAAGTTAAAATTTGGGCTGCGGAGTCAAGCAGATATTCACTACGTTAAAATACAAAGAGCTCTAACTACAACTGCAAGCCATGGTTTACAACATAAATCTGATGCAAAATCATTTTACTGTATACATCTCCAATCTCAGGAGATGAAAAGCTAAGTTTTCGAGTGAACAATTAAATTACATTTTTCTACAGAATAACCATTAACTCTAAATTATTTTTGGACTATTTCAGTAGCTTATGACTGTTTCCTGTTCTGAACATTACCTTTTGTCTGCAAAATCATTTGACCTTCTATAAAGAGGTTGGGGGGAAGCCCACACACCTATTCCTTAGGGAAATTTAAATATTTTAAATAAGATCCACAAAAATGATGAATACAAGGAAGTCAACTGTCCTATACAACTAAAGAACACGCAATGTTTGTCACGGTGCAGGGACACACAGAGAATGAACACAGCTAGACTTAAAAAGCTCAGTACTGTTTGTTTGATGCAATGACATGTGCACCAAGTTTGGGATGTACAAAATATCCAAAGCAATCAATCTTAAGTCAACACAGTGAAAGCCAAAGGAACGTTTATCTACATGTTTGGAAATTCAGCAGAGAGCACAGGGTTACACAGAGAATAGAAAGTCATCAAAGCAGGCCACCGAGGGACGAAAAGGCAAACAAGCACTTCCCCAGAAGGGATTAGCGCTGGTTGAGGGTACTGTTTGTACTAACCTTGGATGGAAGCAGCAGCCAGAAAGCCAATCAGTGTGGCCTTCGCCTGTCATAATGATGTTCCCATTAGGAAAGGCCCACATCTTCCAGAGGCGGTCATCACTTGCAGTTACCACAATGTCTTTCCGAGGATGCAAAGCCAAACTACAGAAGAAAAGAAAGACATATAAGACTCTGACTCAATTTAATCTTATTATATGAAATCTAAAGCAACATGATTTGATTTTAGCAATAACAAGGTCTACATTATTATGCTTTTGGATGGTGTGTGTAATATTTATGCTCCCAAAGGATACAAATCCTTTACCTATTACAGGCCTGATCCTGTTTCTATTGAAGTAAATAGAAACTCTATTTACTCCCATTGACTTCAGTGGAACCAATACCGGGCTCAAACTCTTAAGGCCCCTATTCAGTAAGGCACCTAAACACATGGTTAAGTGCTTTCCTGAATTGATCCCCTAAATGAGTGCAATAAATAATTTAAAAATATAAATTATGAACCAACAAAAGCAATGTGAACCACTAACACTGTTCCAGAAATAATATCCTCCTGAAACATTAGCCTGTTGGGCCTTCTCAAGAGAGATGGGTTATAGGAGATCAGACTCTGTGCTAGTCTATTGTGTCCATGAGCTTACGATCTCCTCAGCACACGGACATTACTGAAATCTGAATTGCACCACAGTAGCTCTGGTTTATTGTTAATACTTCAGCCACTACTAGGCTAAGTTCAGTAAATCCATTTCAATTCTACTCTCTGGCTGTTCCACAGATTTTCCTTTTGTGTAATGAAGTAATGAGAACACACTGGCTAAGACATTATGCATCTATTATAACCCTTAACTGAAAAGTCATACCAACACCATCTATTTTTGGTTTGGCCATTGTGAACCTACAAAAGAAAATGTGAACCTGTGACAATGAACATTACCAAATTCTTTTTATTTTGGCTTAACTATTTGACTTAAATCGGTATAGTGATTTATTATTTACTGAGCATCAACACTGTGCTTGGTCCTATGTCCAAGAAGGACATAGACTCATGGAGCAAATGGCTTAAATAGACCAACAATACAGTTCAAAATCAAAATGCAATGAGGGATGAGAAACTATTTTTTTAGACAGATGAGAGAGATAACATAAGCACCTCAACATTAGAGTTGATCTAATGGTAGGTTGCACAGAAGAAGTGTTTTAAGGTGGGATCAGAATGGAGAGAACGGATACCTAGCAGCCAAGTAGAAGAGAGTTCGACTCATAAGAAGTATATGAATGTCACGCCAGAAAAATCTCGTTTCTATAGCCTGTTTCTTCTACACATAAATAATCTATCAATAATTATTCCACAGACCAGCATTCCTTCCTCTGGTAGGCTAAGGATCTAACACTTCTTCAAATCTATCCTAAAAACTCACTTATTCCAGTTAGCTTTCCATCAAGAAATACCCACATATGCTCTCCTATCTCAAAGCACCAACTCAATGTACAGAAATATCTTCAGTTTCCAGGGATTTAACAATTAGACACTCATTTGGACAACGATTTTGAATCAAAGAAGGAAGAGATCTTGGCGCTCTTGGGCAAAGAGGAGGATTTTGCCCTCCCATTTACTGGGGGAGGAGAAAGAGGAAATGATATTATTCACATCCTTACAGTGATGAATACAGAATAATTACATAAATTAGACTGGTCAGAATTTAGTCTGCAGCTGAGGAGGGAGTAGAAGGAAATGTCACAAGAAAAGAAAGATCCCCAGCCTATTACAAGGCAAAGGAGAGGCGTAATTGGTATGGTCAACTTGCCTCAACCCAGAATTCTCATTGATATAGGACTCCACCAGACCACAGGAAAATCGGTGTCTGAGGCCTTGCTAGGGAAGTAGTATTATTGCCAAGGTGGGGGTGAGGCAACCAGCAAGGAGGCCCAGGGCTACAAAGGACGGTTCAGAATAACAGCAGCCATAAAGGGGAGTCC
The DNA here is from genome assembly GCF_002925995.2 of Terrapene triunguis. Classification (NCBI taxonomy): domain Eukaryota; kingdom Metazoa; phylum Chordata; order Testudines; family Emydidae; genus Terrapene; species Terrapene triunguis. Next base: position 64,313,359 of record NW_020664413.1, on the reverse strand, counting down.
ATGGAGGTCCAGAGGAGCCCAGCAGGGCTTACAGACAGACTTCACCTCACCCTCAGAAGATATCATGGCAGGCTGGGTTAAATTGGAGCTTCCCAACTGGCAAACACATGTGGGCAAAGCCACTGGCAGCATGGCAGGCAGGAGCAGAGCCAGTGCACATGTGATGATGGAGCAGACCTAGGAACAGTTTTCACCAGGCTGCCACTGAGATTCCTCTGGTGTAAGATGGAGGAGGAGAATGGTAGGAAAGAGGAAGAAACAGAAGTAGGTTCCCAGTAAGGCCTGTAGAAATGAGGTCTGCTCAAAGGCAGGGAGTTCCTGCAGTGAAGCAGCTGTACAGCTCTAGTGCACGAAGCATTTTTTTAGGCAGCACTAGTACCTGCCTACAATGGGAAAACTGAAAGCCTGAGGTTTTCTGCTTGGTTAATCTCATTGTTGGGAACAGCTGGATTTCTCTGCTGTTTACAAATTACAAAAATATCATTGAATACCTCTTGAAATCTTGATGTCAACCTAAACCCAATACTTTATCTTCTGACTCCCTCTCTCATCTCTAAGTTTGTCTGTTCTGCCTTTCACAGTACTTCCATAAGTACTTAACTGGGTGTCTACAGTGATCAACAGGTTCTGACCTCAGCTATCAATCCCTTTTGTAAGTCTTCCTACATTCTGAGACCTGCTAAACAATCTCATTCACATCACCTTCACTTCTTATGTTCAATTCAAGATTGCTCTGATGGTTTACTCTGGATTCATATCCACCTCCTCATTCCACTCTTCCAACCTGGCTGCTGCTTCATGGCTTCCTTACAACTGTCCACAGCTGGAAGTTGCTCATTTGCTCATCCAGCCCCATCTGTTTGGAACATTTTCTTCCCTGCCCTCCAAGGCACCACAACACTTCCCTCTCTTCAAAGCCAGCCTTTAAACCTTCTTTTCCTCTTAGCAGTTCTAAAGCGTTTTGTGATGCTGTTTGTTAAAAATGCTCTGTAAAAATAAAGTGTATTATATATCAGAGGAAAAAAACTCTTGCAATGGGAATGGAACTCACACTGTACATTTTATAGACTTTTCTTTTTAATTGCAGAGCTCCTGTAAAATGATGCTGCAACCCAAGTGTGTATTTTTTTTCCTTTCCCCCAATGGAATTGTACAGGCATAAAGCTAACACCATTTAATTAACAGCAGGCTGGGTGACATCACCACCACTGAGCTGCTTCTCAAAATGGGAAGCACATTCATCCAAAAAACGAGTGCCATACACCACATTAATTAGGTGCCCTTGTCTTCATTTTTGGCAACCTGGCATTGAATTGATTCTTGCTTCATCTTTGTACACAGGGTCTAATTATTTCCAGCACAGAATACTCTGGGTAGATTGGGGTGAAAAATCAATAACAGGACGTGTGTTATATGAACATTTGTTTCCTCCTCCTCCTCTTTTTGTGTGTAAGTGTGTGTGTGGTGGGAGGAAGGGACTTAGCCAGCAATAGGAGAACTCTCAGACATTTGCTACTGTCAAGTTGTGGAAACAGGTATATTTATATACCCATTTCAACAGCAGAAATCATTTAAATTTCTTCATCACTTGCAGTGGCAGATATGTAGTGCTTGCAGTAATTTGCTTTAAAAACATTAATGTATTATATTAATGTATCTTGACTGAACAGTAAACAAACATACAGCATCTTAAGGTGCAGGCAAAAGGTAATTTCAATATAAAATACATACTACATGAAAAGCTTAAAATAACATTTTTAAGGTTGTGATGTCAAGCACTCAACAGTTAGGAAATGCCAGAATTAAGGTTGCCTGTGCAACCTTAATTTGGCCCCTTTTGTGCATATTCTGGTAACAAACTATTATATCCACAGAACCCTGGCCTCATTCAGTGCACAGGATGGACGGAGGTGAGTGAACAGATAGTTAATGTTGCAAAAATATGAATTTATCTTCACAATATCTCTCTGAAGCATATTTTGTCCCCATTACACAGAAGAAACTGAGGCACAGAAGGATTAAAGACAAAAGTTGCTTATTAATTTTTTGTGTCTTTATTGAGACACCTACGGCTGATTTTTCAGAGGACTTACATTTTTATAGGACTTTATGTGTTCAAATCACAGCTCCCACTGAGGATCAGCACTTCTTCAAATCTGGGCCCAGGTGCCTCAAGTTGGGCACTCAGAAAACAAGGAATACAAAATTAGTGGCCAATTATGAAAAGTTTGGTTTAAGTGACTTGCCCAGCACCACATAAGAACCCTGTTGCAAAGGTAGGAATAAAATCCAATTCTCCAGGATGACATTCAACTGCATTAGCCATGAGACCATCCTCTGTCTTCCTAAAATCCCCTGCCTCACTCACTATGCACCACCAATTTCTGCAACAAATGAGGCAGGAATCCCTACAGAGAACAGCCTCATTTACGACACAAAACTGATTCATCCCCAGATCCAGTCCAGCCTGTGTACTGAACGAGGCAGGGCTTCTGTGGGAAAATAGTTTGTGATTATGTAATTTAAGAATGTATCACAATGCACACACAAAGGGGCTGAATTAAGGTTGCATGGGCAAGCTTAATACTGGCATTTCCTAACATTTGAGTGTTTGGCTACATTTTAAATGTAGGTTTCTTGGGATGCTATTTCCTAAGATTTTTACAAATAAACTGAAGTCAGAAAGTCCATCATGTGGGGCCACATTGTGTTCCCATATGGGACATCAGTAGGATGTTGCTAGGCAACATTAGCTTCACCTAACACCTCCACCTATGATAAGAAGATTATACTAGGAAATTAGTACTTCAGATTGGCAACTGGATTCTGGAAAGTTTGTGCTACCAAATGAAGAAATATGCTAACTATATTTTCCTGAAAAATATTTGCCACATATTAGTCAAACTATAGTAAGTCCTTTAATTATAAGCCCTTCTAAACATCTCGCTCAGCAAAACAAATCACCCTGTTTATTTGTGATGGTAACTAAGCCTTCTTTGAAATTATCTGATTAAACCCCTGGAATTTGTTGGGGGCCTTTATGGCTACATTTTATACTTGCTATGAATTTCTAGAGGATGGCCAGAAGACAAAGTCAGTAAGGACCAAAACCAGTAAAAAGATTAAGTACAGTGTATTCTTAAGTACTAGGAACACTGGCAGTCCTGTTGAAGTCAGTGGGACTATTCACACATGTGTGTGTGTGCGCGTATGTAAGAGCTTTGCTGAGCTGAGTTTTAAAAACAATGATTTTAGTGTTGCATAGAGGAAGTTTTGGTCTATTCCCAAGTCTCTCAGTCATTAGTAACAAGCAGTGAGCTCTAACAAATCTAACTCATTACTATAGTTTCTAGTAGATAGAATAGCTTTGTTTGGATTGCATGTCTCCCTCCTCTGATGGAAGTAGCTTTTTGCATCCCAGTGCCAACATTAGACATGGTCCAACTAGGCAGATGCCCACATATATAAGATCACCCCCAGGAACTTCCGTATGTGCATTTACTACTCAAAGTACAAACAGGGACAGTCAGAAGCTGAGACAAGCAAACAGAGGGAGCAGACTGATGTGCACTCATTGGAAAAGCTATTGAGAAGAACCATGACACATAACGGTCTGACGCTGTTGAAAATGCAAAGGCTGAACCATGAGTGCCATTTACTTTCTCCCTGGGAGCACAAGGCCGGGTGAGGTGAAGGTGAAACAGAAGCCCATGGGGAAAATGGAGCCCTCAGACAATGAAAATCCCTCTGCTTGCTTCTTTCAGCAATTGGGATGGAAGAGAAGCAAAAGAGAAAGTCCTTACCCCCACCCACTACTGAGGAGAAGTTATTGTCCAAATTCACCCTGTCTGAGATTAGCCTTATTGATAATTAAAAAACAAACCATCAAAAAACCTCACCCTTAACAACCCCCTAGACTTTGCAGTTCCTCTCCTAAACTACTTCCCTCTGCTAGAGGCAGCTCATTCCACCTCCTTTAGGTCTTGGTTGGAGCTAATTGGTCCCACCTGCCAGCTTATCTCAGCAATAATTATTACCCTGACTTCTAATGCAGGGGTTTAGAACCTGAGCCTAGGATTATCTAGCCAAAAAATCCCTGCATTCCTACTCAGGGCCTCAACGTCTGCCTTCTTGTTACAAAATGAGAGAGAAAGAGAAGGGGGGGGCGAGGAGGGGAAAAGAAAATATGGAGTGAAAGCAAAATAAAAGTACAACAAAAAGTAAAGCAAAACCAAACAACCAGAAAATAAACAATGGAATAGGGTATGGGCAAACCCCACAACATTCAGATAAACAGATCAAATTATTTCATATTCCTATATGCAGGGCCGGCTCCAGGCACCAGCAAACCAAGCACGTGCTTGGGGGTGGCACATTTTCAGGGGCAGCATTCCGGCCATCCTTTTTTTTTTTCTTTTTTTTTTTTGCTTGGGGCGGCAAAAGCCTAGAGCCGGCCCTGGCAGCAGCGCGTCCTGCACGGGGGGTGCCCTGGGGCCACTGCGGTTCGCGTCAGGGAGCAGTGCCCGCACCTTATGGCCGGGCAGGCTCCAAGAGGGACACGTGGGCTGAGGGCCGCCCCAGGGGGCGCATGGAGCTGCCTGCAGGTGCCGCAGGGCGGCTGCCCCCCAGCACTGCAGCTGGGGCTGGCAAAGTGGCCCGAGCCACCGAGGGACTGAGGCAGGACGGACAGGAGCAGCAGCAGCTGCGGGGACATAGAGGAGACTGGTGCCCAGGGCACTGCCGTCCGGGGCCCGCATCCCGCTCTCCGGGGCTCCGCTCCTTCTGGTGCTGCCCTGCCCCAGCTCCTCAACCCTCTGCCAGGCGGTCCCCCCAGCTCTACCCTCCCAGGTCCCGGCCGGTCCTGGAGGCGGGAGCCCTGGCTGGAGGGACCCTGGGCTGAGGCACGGCCCGGGAGCCCCGCTGCTTACTCCAACCCTGCCAGCGCCGGACCGGCTGGAGGTGAGGGGGAAGTGGGCGGAGTCAGCACTGGTGGGGGGGGAGCCCAGGGCTGGGACGGCAGGTGGTGTGGGGGGGAGAGCCCAGGGTTGGGGCGGCAGAGGGTGTGGGTGGGAGAGGGTGGGGTGAGGGGGAGAGCCCAGCGCTGGGGCGGCAGGGGGGGAGCCCAGGGCTGAAGTGTGGAGGGGCAGCCAAAACATTTTTTGCTTGGGGCGGCAAAAAACCTAGAGCTGGCCCTGCCTATATGCTGGCCTATGTTTCAGGGTGGATCTCAATTATGGGTTTTTAAAAATATATATATTCTATTGATATTGTGGCCCTCCTTGTGAGTTAGAAGTGGGGAAGAAGAAAAGGTGCAAAATGGTGGTTCTCTGTAGGGCACCTACAGCCCTCTCTGCAGACCATCCAGCAATCCTTTGTAGACCACAATTCATCAACTCTCCTAATCCTCCAAAGGCTTTCAATCCACTTCTCCAGAGATGAAAGGCTGAGCAATTAGCCTATGGAGCTATCCAACCCAGCCCCCACCTATATCCTGCATGCAAAATGTTTAGTCTCAGCTGCCTGCTACTCATGGATTCACAATTGGTATGCACACTCATGAAGCTGCACTTCACTTATCTGCACTTTCTTAATCCATCTACTTTATAACTCACCCAAATATGGCCCCCCACTCAACAAAATGTAATAGCAGAGTGCTACATTGCAATGCAGTTTTGTTATCAACACTACATGGTTATACAAAATATCATTAATTAAAAATAAGCTACAATTATATGAACAAAACTTTTATAGGTTTTTTGTTTGTTCACTTACCTGAAAACCAGCAAAATTCAGTAAGTTGCAATGAAGTAGCTAGGTTTTACTGTATTTGATTTGATTATGAACAGAAATCTAGATTTCTTTAAATATTTTTCTCCTTAATAGCAAAAACTGGTCCAATATATAATCAAACCTGAGTAAATGGCCTATTCAAAGGTATGATGCTGATGTTAAATATGCTGTAGGCCCCGATTCTGCAAAGATTTATGCACGTGGTTAACTTTATGCACTAAGAGTAGTTCCATTGACTCCACAGTGCAGAAAGTTACGTGACTGCATAAGTCTTTGCAGGACTGGGTTCTTGCTTGATTTGGTGGGAGCAGGAAGTCTCCCCACAGATCCCATAGGTAATATGCAAATTATTTCCATTGTTGCATTCTAATGTATTGTGAACCTCAGCAACAGAACTCTTGTCCGAATACTTATAAATAATACGTGGCATTATTTTACAGCATTATTTTACAAACTTTTTAGAAAGTCTTCACTGAAACCTTCTTCGCTTTTGCTTATTATTGCTTGCCAAATTTTTCTTTGCTTTTAATTCAGATATTATGCATGTTCCAGTGTAGCTGGGTAAGTGTGCTCAGCAGAGGGTGGTTTTTTTTTTAGATCTGACTTCAGTCGAGATGTCAGGAAGTTGACAGATTACCAGTTTACTTTAGAGAAAATGGTTATATTTCCTTTGTGCTTGCAGCACCCGTGGACGCTTAATTTTTTATTTAAGCTACATAGTTTAGACTGTGACAAAGCTCTGACTGCCATTATTTAAACATCCGAAGAAGTGAGATTTTTACTCACGAAAGCTTATGCCCAAATAAATCTGTTAGTCTTTAAGGTGCCACCAGACTCCTTGTTATTATTTAAACAGATATATATTTTTAAACTATACCAAATTTAATCCAAATTTAGGCTAGCAGTTATTTGAACAAGCCCAGAAAAGTCTGTGTGAGAGTAAGTGCAAGGCAAGTATTTTGTTATTACCCCAGGATCATATATATATTCCTGATAGCCCTAGTAGAGAATAGAGAGTAGGCAGGGTCACTGTTGAAAACTGTTTCTCTTACTTCACAAGGCTATGTGCCAAATTCAGAGGTGACATTAATGATGATGTAAATTACAAATCAGCAGGTTGGTGTGCTGTAAGCAGGGCTGATTTGTACATCCAATGGAGAGCAGGGCAGAAGAAACCAACAGGAAAGTACACGTTAAAGCAACTTATACCCTCTTGTTACTTCTGTTTTCTGAGACACCTTGCCCTTTGCCCTTGGTGTGAAGGCTATACCTGCTCACATGGATTTACCAACATGTAATTTATATTCCCCATGTAAATAAGCTCTGAATGTGGTCTAACATCTGGCACACGATTTTCCTGTAGCCCTTTAGTTCTACTGATAGTTATCTGAGTAATGACAGTCACATTTCCTTTGTATCTCCACCACCCTGGACTAAACTGACAGTGCAGGAGACATGGGTCCTTCACAGAAAGTAAAGAAGCTCCTTTGGAGGGCTCCCATGTGAGGGTTAGATTGTGCCCATTGGACACAGCCCTGAGCAGAGGGCCAAGTAGAGCTGCACCTTCCCTGGGGAAACTCAGGTAGCAATTGCCTCACAAGATCAGAATTCTCTGGTGCAGAAGTGATGTAGGCAGGTGAGCAGGCTGCAGCAATCCCCAGCCCTGGCAAAGGTACAGCCTGTTCTCCTCAGTGCCCCATGCACCAATATGCAAGGGAGAGTGGAGCCATGGACCTGTCTCCTCTCCACCGTTTTGGGGCAATGTACACTATGGGGGGGCCCTTAGAAGTAGTGGTCCCTATGCTTCATTTAGCACAGGAACAGTGAATATTCTTGGTTTTGGTACAATCTGACCCTGTGCGGACTGCATGGATGTCCCAATGAGTTTCTAAGGATTTACTAGTGCTACCTCCTTATTGTAAGATCTTCACTTACACTGAAAGCTCTTCGAGGCAGGGATCATCTTTCTCATATGTTTGTACAGAGCCTAGCACAATGGGGTGGTGGCCTCCAGGCAAAACCACAACACAATTAATAAATGATCACAACAAACTATACCTGTAGGCACATCAATTCCAGGCCATTTCTCATTTAGCATTGCTGCATTTAAAGGAGACAATGAAAAGAAAGGGACTATTCGATACTGGATAAGCAGATTTAAAAAACACTGAGAGAAAAGAAACTCTATTAGTAAATTTCCACATGCTGAAAACTACTGTCAAAGATATTCCACCTAACTTACAATTGCATAGAAGCAATGCAGATTTTCCTGATGGTCTCTGTTTAAGAGAAACTATCTTAAAATGGAGATGAGCCCAAGTACAGCTAAATACACAAAGATGGATTGTGGTGGCCCCACAGGCAGGTACACAAGGGAGGAGAATGGTACAAGAAGCCTTTCCCCATTGCATTCACCTCCCCTGCAGAGCTTGCTGGTCTCTGATAGTGCCACCTAAGGGTATGTCTACACTGGACACTAGGCCTGGGCTCTGACTCAGGTTTGAGCCCAAGCCCCCTTCCATCCACACACAAATCAATCTGAGTTGAGTCAACAACTGCTCAGGACCTGGCTCCTAGGGCCCTGGTATGGGGGTGGGTCACAGCCCGAGTTCGAGCAAGTCCTGTCATTTTACAGTGTAGACACAACTCAAGCCAGAGACCTGAGTCAGAAGGCCTGTGTAGTATGGATGCATTAGCATGCTTGTGAATCCCAAGGCCAGAACTGTAAACCCAGGTTTACAATGCAGTGTAGATGCTCAAATGTGGGCTTGGAAACACTGAGTCCACAAGCCAGGGTCCCAGAGACCTAGTTTAGTGTACAGTGTAGGCATACCCTAAGTTAGTTATGTCTCCCACCTCTCTGGAGCGGGTCAGTCTTAGGACAGAACATATGCTGGATCTTCTTATGGGGTGTGGGGCAGCAGCTGTGCTCCCCTCTCATCCCAGGACAATGCCTCATGTTACACCCACTGCAGCAACATGGCTCACACTTACTTCTGGCACAGAGCTTGCAATAAACCCCCAGGTAAGAGCCTCTTTTGATGTATTAGGTATTTTGCAGTGAATGCATGAGAAAAAAACATCCCCTGCTCAATCTGTAATAGAGGCCTATTTTCTGCCCTTTGCCTTATTGCAGTATGTACTTGTGGGGTACTGAGACAATAGATTGTCTTCCTCTGTAATGAAAGACAAACTGCCTTTTCTAAAATGCAATTTTAGCTTGATCAACTTGAAAAGATGCAGATCGCTACAGCAAAACTTTCTATCTGTAGCCTGTTTTGAATAAGTTTTAGTCATTATGTTAGCAATTCCCAGTCTTCTGTGGAATGGCAGCTTTTCACAGATGGTTAGAAGTAGTGACGTGTTTTATACAAGTTTGGGAAACTTTCCACTTGGTAAATTCTGTTACATTATTAGAGTTGATAAGGGAAAGTATTTAAAAATTTGTTTTATAATTACAGTCTGTAACTGTCAATTCAAATTTCTAATTTAATAAGAAACTTTAATGCATTAACTTTTCAAGGCCACCTTCTTTCCTTACTAGTTTTCTGTCTCTTTTAGAGGAGGGCTCTCTCTTTTATTTGGGTATAAAATACCAGAGAATGTCCTATCTTAGGGTTTGATGGAAATACTTGTGAGGAAAGCCATGTGTGTGCATGAGTGTTTCCAGGACGGGGCTTTAAACCAGACCTTCTATTAGGAGTGAGACTCAATTTCTACAAACCTCGATGCTCACATAAACAACTTCTTATCCTACACTATAATTAAGTGAGACTCATGGGTTTTTAAGGCCAGAAAGGACCATTATGATCATCTAGTTTGACCTCATGCAGAGCACAGGCCAGAGAATGTCACCAGGTGGTTTCTGCATCAAACCTGCTAACTGTTGATCCACCTCACTCTTCAGAGAAGGGGATCTAACACCAGAAAGGGGACAGAAAATTGGCTTGTTAGCATACAGCTGTATACTCCAGGGTGCTCAATAGGGCCATGACTGATAAGCATATGGATATTGGACTGGTGGACACAGAGCAGGATACCAGGGTCCCTGTTCCATGTGAGACCCATGCCATCTCCTGCTCAGAGTGGCCTTTGAACTCCCTCCCTGACTCCCAGTGTGGTCCCTATGAAGGGGAAGGGGGATGAGTGTGATAAGAGTCTCTACTAGGTCCCAATGGAGAACATAGAAAGGAATACACCTCAAGTGCTCAGGCTACTCTTCCTGGTGAGCTAGGATGCTCCTACCCCCCTTCTCCCTGGGTTGGGGAAGTAGAAAGTACCAATGTCTCAACAGCTTTGTGAAGTACTTTGGTGACTGAAAGCCTTGTTAGCACTGCTGATATTGTATGAACCAGCAACTGGGACTGTGGCACCAAGCCCACAGACAGGTCACTCAGTGCTGAATATAGCACAGGCACTGAGATGGATGGTACTGAGGTGCTGGGTACCAATAACTGTGCTAAAGTGTCTGTGTTAGAGGAATCTGTGGTCTGCAGATTTACTGCAAATACTCTTCATAGCGCAAACTGAGGCACCAAAGGGACCCACCTTAGGCCATTGGTTGCCTTTCAGCTGAGGGGCTTGAGACTCACCCTTCGCCTAAATAAAAAGGGCCTTTCACCTAAATAAAAGGCGCTATCACTGAGGGGCATACAAATATCACAGAAGGGGCATATCTTAAAATCTGGAGATTTAACTTTCATGCAGACAACTCAAACCCTGGTACCACGGAGTGGTGTGGAGCTCCAACTTTCTATGACTAAATTTTCCTCTCTTTTTAAAGCCAATGGGCAAAATAAAAAGTTAACAACTATGCTAACTAATCATTAACACTAACTGCAATAGGGTCGCAGAGAAGGAGGAGTACCATCTGACTGCCACATGCAGTAGGAAGAAACTGAGGGATGATTAGGCTCCCTCCATCCTTTATGCCCTCAGGTAGGGGGCAGGAGGACATCAAGGACACAGGTGCAGCCCCAACAGACACTGCTGGCCAAAGGAAACCAATCTCTCATATATGGAGTGCATGCACACCAAGAGTGGAATTCATTTGGACAATCACACTGATTAGCCAAGATTTGGGGAAACTCCTTCAGGTCTTGTGATTTTTATTGCATTTGTTTTACAGTATTTGGAAAGTGAGTTTTTAACAGACATTTATTTTTGCTGTTTATAGGCATCACAAAGGGAGAAAGAGAAAAGAAACAAAAAGCCTTCAAAGTACTCAAAAACACCCAGAATACTAAAAAACCCAGATTCACAGTTGTTTAGAGAAATCAGAAATGGTCCTCAGGATCCCTTTTAGTCTGTAACATACACAGCAAGAGAGGACAAAGGAATATGAATAAATAAGAGATTTGTCCATTTGAGGACATAATTGAAGCTGGGAATAATGAAATATTAAATACCACTAGTATTTCCCTAAGTATGAGAGATGCATTTTGTGAATATTGATAAAGGATAATCGTCCTCCCCAAAACAAATAAACAAAAACTCATCTACCCACAAAAGCCCTGCCGTTTATCAAGCATGGTAAAGCACTATGGGACATTCAGACAACCAGGGTCACTAAGTTCACTGACTATTCCTAAGTCCTTTAATGAAAAGTATATCTTGTTTTAGTTGTACGAGAGGGTCCCCATGAATACTTGAGATATCAGAGTAAAACACAGAGTAAAGATGAACCATTCTGTTCTGATACCTGAATTGTTGGTAAGGTTATCTCTATCTAATTCAGAATTAATCCAAGGAGCATACTTCACAACTATATTGCCTTACAAAGGATTGCACCTTTCTTTTCAACATCAATTTATCTTCCTTCCATTTGTTGCTGGTTGCATGAAAAATGGTAAGTCATGATTCTAAGGATGTAGGAAATTTTATTTCTCAGAGTTAATTACACTTTAATTCAAGATCCCACTTCCATTCTATTGGGGTTTTGTTCCACATAAGGATTTTGCCAAGTTAAGAACTGTGTTATGTAATATTATGTCTATATACCTTACTATAAAGCACTCGTGAAATACAATTTGAAAAAAAAAAAGATAATTCAACACAAAAATGTCAGAAACCATCCATATATACTCTTCTTCAAATATCCCCCTTTTCCACACCGTCACAATGGAATACACCAATGTTACCGAAGCTACTCATGCCAGAGAGACCCACTCTGTTCAGAATTATCCATCAGTCTCCTTGTCTGAAGATCTCTGAGCATTTTACAGTTGAGATTGTAAATCATTTATTAGTTCCTGGCTGATCACTCAGCGTCTTAGGGAAAGGTGATCTGTGCTGTTGAATTACCTACATCTAAAGGATACATCTTAGAGTTATACCAAAATGGAAAATAATCATATATGTGATTCTGTTTTCATATTTTAATGTTATAAATTCTCAAGTACTCCCATTAATGTCTCACTCTACATATGGTCAATTGGATTTTGAGGGCCAAATTCAGGCATGAGCTTAAGAAAATCTGAACTACTGTAACGTAGGTCTTGTCTACACTAACATTTAGTTCATGGCAACCTGGGGTATAAATCTACCCCACACTAGTCTGCCATGGACTGTCAGTATGGTCCCTACTAATGAGCATTAATGGTTCATCAGCAGGGTCTACACAGACAGTCCATGCATGACCCCCTTGTGCCTATCCGTTATGATAGGGTCTTTAATTCCTTGACCACATACCACCTTTTTTTCCCACAGGACTCCTGCCTCTTTCCGTCCCATAGTCTCTTGGATATATAGGTATGTGGGTCCCTGCATTCACAGGATCCTCATGCAGTGAACCAAGTTCCTCACAACTACAGATGGATTTATATTTTAAACTTCAAATGAGAAGGTTACTCAACCTGTGCAGTTACTGAGGTTCTTCAAGATGGTTGTCTCTGTGGGTGCTCCACTTTAGATGACTTTACAGTAGTACCCCTCGGTGGAAAGAAGCGGCTTTGGAGTTGCAGCCATGGCAGATAATAAAACCATAAGTCCAAAGCCTCTGAGATTGGGTGTAGGGCACAGAACTTGCTCTTCGCGCCAAGTAATATTTCCCCTGGCTTTTTGTGTATAGGTCTGTATATGCCTAAGGCTCTCAGAGTCACCTTGGAGTCTTTCAACTTGTCAATGAACCCGTCTGTTTTGGTTGCGAACAGCTTGGGGCCTTCAAACAGGAGATCCTTGACACTAGATTGTACCTCTTTGGGAAACCCCGAGAGGTGGAGCCAGGATGCTTGTAGCATGATTGTGGCCATAGCAATGGAACATGCCGCCGAATATGCAGAGTCCAATGAGGCTTGTAAAGCTGTGAGAGCTAGGAGTTGGCCCTTGGATATAATTGATTTAAATTGTTCCTTTTTGTCCTCAGCTTTTTGAGTAATAGGAGTGAGTTTTATGTCCCAAAAGATCCAATCTCTTCCAGTCCCTGTCGTGTAGGGTGGATCTGGAGTGCTGTTGTCTGCCCAGCTCTTCATGGCCTCTGCCACTAGAGAGTTTGGCGTAGGGTGTGAAAATAAAATTCCATTCCCTTGGAAGGCACATAGTATTTTTTAATCCGCTCTTTTGCAGTAGGGTGGAATTGTTGCCGGGGTCTGCCAGATGGTCTTGGCTGAGTCCATGACAGCCTCATTTATTGGGAGGAAAATCTTGGAAGGGATTGAGGTCTGGAGGATATCCAACAACTTATGTTGGCATACCGCTACGTCTTCCAGCGGCATCTCCAATGAGTCTGCAATCCTCTTAAATGGTTCTTGGAATTGTTTAAAGTCATCCTGTCATGGCTGGTGGTGAAATGATGGCTTCATCTGAACAGGAGGATGAAAAATTGGTAGCTAGCGTAACTTCCTGGTCTGAAGTCTCTTCCAGTTCCTCGATTGCCTCTTCCTGGGGCTCAGAGGGTCCAGGTACTGAAGGTGATGGAGAATGCCTCGACCTCTCCCTATGTGGACTGGGAGCCTTAAGGTAGTGTTGACAGTACACTGCCCATGGGTCCCAGTAGGGCCACTGTGGTGGGAATGGCATTGGTGGTGACATCAATAGTTTCTGTACCATCCATGAGTTTCAGGTCTGGGGCGGTACTCATGTTGGTCTAATGAACCTGGTATGGTGGCTGTCTGGATAGGCGAGGAATGACCGGAGGAGTAGATTTCCCTTTCATCATCATCATCATCATCCTCTGCGCTGGATAAAGGAGGAGCTGATCTGGCTGGGGTTGCGAGTTGACATGGTACCGAGTATGCAGGAGTAATGGTACCGAGGAGTGAAGATTCCAGTGCTGATGAGACTAGAATGTCTTTATACCGGTGAAATTGCTGCGGTACTAGGAGCATTGGTACACAGGAGGATGTTGTCAGCGGTACCGATGGCTTTACCGCAGTTGTCGATGTCAAGGGTCATGTGCTATGCATGGTGAAGGCAGGAGATGGTGCCACAGACTGTAGTGCTGTCGAGTTGCTCAATGCTGCATGTTTGAGTAGTTCTGGCGGTACCAAGGCAGGTTTTCCATTTTATGCCTTTGTCTGAGCCTGCCTGCTTAGGGTTTTTGGCTCGCATGGTACCCACAGTACCAGATGATTCCACTGCCTCAGAGGTGGATGGTCTCTGTGCCATCTGTACTGATGGGATCTGATGGGTTGGGGAACGCTTCTTCTTGACAATTCCTGCGGAGAGGAAATTGGAGCCCGTTTTTTGCTGCCTCTGTGGAAGAGTGTTCCTTCCTCTGAGAGGGTGGAGGGGAACCTCTGTCAGATGTCACCGTTGGAGACCAGTGCCCAGGAGGGGTCTGTCACCCCGGATCAGATGCCGGACACAGAGACTTCATCATGAGGAGTTTTAGCTGTAGGTCCCTCGCTTTCCTGGAGCGGGCCTTCAGATTATAGCAACGGGAGCTCTTTTATGGGATGTGTGTCTTGCCAAGGCATTGGACACAATGTGAATGTCTCTCAGAAACTGGGATTGACAACTAGTAAGTAAGGCAACATTTAAAACCCAGGGAGCCAGGCATGCCTCTTAAAATAGGGTTTCTCCCATGAGGGATGGTAACTATACTACACTAAAGGGTATACTGATAACTGATACTTAAATTCCTAATGGAAGAAAAAAAATTGTTTTATTTTAAAAAATGGGGAAGAGATAGGGTAGTTAAATATTAACTAACTAAATAACTGGATTCTAAAACCAGTGCTCTAAAGATGGACTAAAGATAAAACGCAGAAGTGCTGCCAATTGCTTTGTCTCAAGCCAAGGGTGGTAAAGAAGAAACTGGGGGTGGGTGGGCGTTGACTGGGGGTGGGTGGGCTTTGGTTGCACAGAGAGGGCCTGAGATGGGGACAGTGCATGTGCAACCCAACCAGGCACTGCTACTAAAATTCTCCGATCACTGGTGCAGAGACGCAGATTCACCTAAAGTGGAGCAACCACAGGGACACTCCTTGAAGACAAACATATATTTTTAAATATAAAAAAAATTAAAATAGCATAAATGCAATCTTAAGGATTAAATATAAAACAGCTAAAAGTTTGGACATTCCAAAAGTTGAAGCTGCTTTCACTACTTTAACTCAGTCAACTTTCATATCCTATTTTTGGAGGTATGTGTTAACAGCAAACAATTATATCTTAACATTTACATTTGACAGGGACATCAGGAACTGAAAATACTCCACACATGCAATATGGACACTATATGGAGAAACTTTAATGTCTGAATTTCCTGATTTTCGTGTGCTTGACATTTCAACTTTAACGTTTCAGTACGTAATTTTGCTTATTGGTTTGGTTCTTTGCATTTTTGTTTGGGGATTGGTTTGAGACTGTTTTGTTTATTTGGTTTTTTTTGTTTATTTGGTTTTTTTTTTTTTAACAGGGAAGTTAAATGCAAAAATCCCCAAACCTCCAGCGCTCTGTTTGTAGAGTTTACTATCAACCCTTCTGACATTGCCAAGAAAGCTTGTTAGTTCCTTCATCCTAGCCCTACACTAAAGGATTCACAGATCAATGGCTATATCTCTTGCTGAGCTCATAATCTCTACATGCTCCTGGACCCAGCATCTCTAACAGTAGCCTTAACTGACTTTATAAAATCCTTAGAGAAATTCCTTTTCTCTGTAGAGTCTACAAATCCTTATAATGCATGGGAATTTTACTATGGACTTCACTGGGGCCAGAATTTTAGCCTCTAACTTTAAAACTACTGAAACAATTTTCTTAACACTTTTTTTTAAGGGTCATTAAAATCTACAGATTCCAACAAACTGAGTCTGAAGTTTCTAGTTCAGCTATTACAAAATTTCTAATCAGAACATATGGGGAAAGTAGTGATTTATTATTACACTCCAATACAGTAACTCCTCACTTAACGTTGTAGTTATGTTCCTGAAAAATGCGACTTTAAGCGAAACGATGTTAAGTGAATCCAATTTCCCCATAAGAATTAATGTAAATGAGGGAGTTAGGTTCCAGGGATTTTTTTTCACCAGACAAAAGACTATATTATATATATATATACACACACACACACACAGTATAAGTTTTAAACAAACAATTTAATACTGGTACACAGTGATGATGATTGTGAAGCTTGGTTGAGGTGGAGGAGTCAGAGGGTGGGATATTTTCCAGGGAATGCCTTACTGCTAAATGATGAACTAGCAATTGGCTGAGCCCTCACGGGTTAACTCTCTCAGTCTACATGGCAGCATGAATGGAGGGAGGGGAGAGAGCATTTCAGACAGAGACAGACACACACAGTGTGTGTGTGAGAGAGAGATGCGCATTTCCCCTTTAAGTACACTGCCTTGTTAATTAGATCAGCTTCCTGAGACTGCAGCTGCTGCTGCCGCCAGCAAGCTCCCTCTGTCCTGAGCCCTGTCGTGTGTTCCCCCTGCTCTATGGAAGATGGGGTAAGCGGGGTGCAGGAGCAGTGGGGGGAGGGGGACACCCTGACATTAGCCCCTCTTTTCCTCCCCCCCCCGCACAGCAAGCAAGAGTCTCAGGGAGCAGCTCCAAGGCAGAGGGCAGGAGCAGCACATGGCAGTGGGGGGAGGGACAGCTGCAATTGCTAGCCTGCTGGGCAGCTGCTGCACAGGGAACTTAGGGGAGCAGGGAGCTGCCGGTCCACTCTGGTTCCAAGCCCCCACCAGCTAGCTGCAACGGGCTGCTCTTCCTGCAAGCAGTAGACAAAGCAGGCGGCTGCCAAACGACGTTAGAAGGGAGCATTGCACAACTTTAAACGAGCATGTTCCCTAATTGATCAGCAATGTAACAATGAAACAACGTTAACCGGGATGACTTTAAGTGAGGAGTTACTGTAATTTTAAAACAGCTGAACTGCTTTAGGTCAAATATTCACCATAAGGCTATGACCGAATATGGAAAACATCAGCCTAAAAGGAGTTTGTCTGAGTAAGTTCTGAGCAACTGAAAAGGATAGGGAATGAGAATGGAAGTTGGATTTCAACTGTAGCTAAAACGCAGTACAGTTAGAGTTGCCAGTCATCCATTTTTTGACCGGAACACCTGGTCAAAAAGGGACCCTGGCCGCTCCTGTCAGCACCGCTGACCTGGCTGTTAAAAGTCTGGCTGGCGGCCCAGCAGGTCTAAGGCAGGCTCCCTGCCTGCCCTGGCTCCACATGGCTCCCAGAAATGGCCAGCATATCCGGCTCCTAGGCACAGGGGCGACCGGCCAGGGAGGCGCCGCACATTGGCCCCACCCCTAATGCCAGCTCCGCAGCTCCCATTGGTCGGGAGCCGTGGCAAATGGGAGCTGTGTAGGCGGTGCCTGCGAGCACTGGTAGCGCAGAGAGCCCTGTGGCCCCTGTGCCTAAGAACCAGACATGCTGGCCACTCCTGGGATCTGCACAGAGCCGGGGTAGGCAGGGAGCCTGCCTTAGCCCCACTGTACCGCTAACCGGGAACCACCTGAGGTAAGTGCTGCCTGGCCGGAGCCCATACCCCGAACCCCCTCCCACACCTCAACCCCCGTCCCAGGTCAGAACCCTTTCCTGCATCCAAACTCCATCCTGAAGCCCGCACCTCACACCCCCTTCTGCACCCCAACCCTCTGCCCCTGCTCTGAGCCCCCTCCTCGCACCCCAACCCCCTACCCCAGCCCAGATCCCCCTCCTGCACCCTGAACCCCTCATTTATGGCCCCACCCTGAAGTCCATACCCCTAGCTGGAGCCCTCACCCCCACTGCACCGCAACCTCTTGCCTCAGCCTTATGAAAGTGAATGAGGGTTCGGGAGTGTCATAAATATAAACAGAAGGGTAACAACCTTTATGTATGCACTAATATAAAATCCCTCTTGGCCAGAGGTACAGAATTACTTATCTGTAAAGGGTTAATCAGTTCAATTAACCTAGTTGGCACCTGACCAGAAGGACCAATGGGGAAGGAAGATACTTTCAAATCTGGAGTTGGGGGGAAGGTTATGTTTGTGCTCTCTTTGTTGTGCTCTCTCGGGACAGAGAGAGGGACCAGGCAGGAAAAAACCTCTCCTAAAACCCTACTTAAAATAAGCATCTAATATTACCAAAATTGTAAGTAAAGCAAGGAAATGCATTAGATTATCTTTTGTTTTAGCTTGTGAATTTTCCCTATGCTAAGAGGGAGGTTTATTCCTGAGTTTGGTAACTTTAAAGTTTTGCCTAGAGGGGAATCCTCTGTGTTTTAAATCTTATTACCCTGTAAAACTACCTTCCATCCTGATTTTTACAGAGGTGCTTCTTTTACTTTTTTCTTTATAATAAAGTTCTGCTTTTAAGAACCTATATCCTAAAAACCCAAGGGTCTGGTCTGTGCTCACCATGTTTACCTATTTGGTTGGTATATTATTCTCAAGCCTCTCTAGGAAAGGGGGTGAAGGGGTTTGGGGGGAATATTTTGGGGAAACAGGAACTCCAAGTGGTCCTTTTCCTGAATCTTTGTCTAACTCACTTGGTGGTGGCAGCAATACCATCCAAGGACAAGGAAGAATTTGTGCCTTGGGGAAGTTTTTAACCTAATCTGGTAGAACTAAGCTTAGGGGGTCTTTCATGCGGGTACCCACATCTGTACCCCAGAGTTCAGAGTGTGGAGGGAACCCTGACAGAGAGAGTGAGCAATGGAGGGAGGGAGAGTGAGCAGGACCTCAGAGAAGAGGGGCAGGGTCGGGGCCTCAGAGAAGGGGCAGGGGTGTTCCATTTCATGTGATTAGAAAGTTGGCAATCCTAAGTACAGGGTATGATCCTAGTGCCTGATGTAATTTAAAGCGCTTGATTATACACACATTTTCTTTGAGTTCAAATCTCATACCCTTAAAACTTGATGGAAAGCAAGTTTTTGTGATTAAGATGCTGTTTTTTGAGATAAAAGAACATGTCACTTTTTCACTTAAGATTTGATGGGAAAATAAAAAACCCTGACATTTTACTGGTCACACTGGCATAGCTCCATCAAAGATATCTCATCTTAGGTCAAAGACTTCCTGGTGTTTACTGTGATTATAAATCTCACCACAGTACTAACCATTGAATCACAAGTATTTTCCTGTACCTCAGCCTATTAACTAACTTGGTTTCAAAATACCACACAATTTCAACAAGACTTCCTAAGCCTTCGGGTACCATTCTACTTGATGCTGCGGTAAACATCCGAAAGTAACATTCCTGCCAGACAGTGTTTCTGTATACTGTGCTGGAAGGGTAATATCCTACACATGACTAAAGAGATTACTTATTTTCAACAACTGCAATTTTATACAATATTTACCTGAAGGGCTGACATTTATCTTGCTTCCAAACTGCTTTCTATTCACTTCAAACTGAGCTATAATGAAGGATAAGCATCAGCCTGAAAGGCCACCACTGCTTTCCTCAGTGCCCACTAATGAACATGTTAGGAATATATACTTTTACAATATATTTTAGCAACTGAGAAGCCTCTTTCTTGAGCAGAAAAGAAGGAAAAATAAGTTGTCTTTCATACTGTTATAAGACTCTAGGTCACCATGGTGATTGAAATAATCTCAAAATCAGTCTATACCTTGTCTGAGGAAGGTCTATGGTTTGATATATATGTGTTTGTTATTGTATATTCAATCCTTAAAATAAAGTAATAGAAAAGTCTCAAATTTCACCTCAGCTTCACCACTTTCCATCTCAAATCCCACACAAATGCCATAACTAAACTAGTAAGGACAGATTCAAGAACATCTTCCTAAATTTTGCTCTGTAGACCACTGGTGATCTGTGGAGAGCTAGAGGGTCATCAGTGGCATAATCTAATGGTAACTGAAGTCAGCCAAAAGACTCCTGTTTAGTTCAATGGGCACTGGATGAGGCCCATCACACTGGCTCTCATCTTGTTCCTAGGAGCTAAACTGCATTAAAAGACAGCTAAGAATACACTAAATACTTTCCTAATGTATGTTACTTTTCCTATACAACCAACTGCTTAGAAGTCACAGAGATGCTATAGGATTATGAATGAGGGGAGAAGTTGTCCGCATGATTCTAAGATCAGTACCCAGGTTCAATAAAGAAAGTAGCTGGCCACCAATTACTCAGGGAGAGGATGTCAGAGAGGAGGCCTGGCTGTTCATAACCATCAGAGAGGCGGTCATGGCAGCATCCAACAAGGCTGGAAATAGATGAGGATGGGCAGAAGTTTCCAGTTGATATCTGGTCCTCAGGTGGAAACTAAGGAAGATACCTCTCAAGATCAAGCTGGTCCAAGGATATGGAGAGATGTATGGGTCGTGCCTGTGGATGGCAGGTTGGCCCAACCATAAGAAAATCAAGTTTGTCTACAAAGAGTTCTCTAGCGGTCCAAGGAAGACAGATGATCCTTGCTGGTGATTCAATACCCAGAAGAATCAAAAGAACATTCTGCAAGGGACAGGCAGACAAAAAGATGGTGTACTGCTTTTCCAGAGCCAAGATACGAGATGTCATTAAGATTAGATCAGAATTGAAGTCAACAGGAAAGGATCCATTGGTGATGGTTCATATAGACACTAATGACACTGCGTTGGGGGATATCTCACAGATAACAGATGACTTCAGGGAACTTGGAAGAGTGCTGAAGAAGAATATCCAAGTGATGTTCTCTGAGATCCTTCCTGTCCCATGAGCAAAGGAAGATAGAAGGCAGAAGATTCTGGAAGTGAACTGGTGGCTAGGTAAGTGGTTCAGGGTTTTGATTTTGTGGAACATTGGTCCACCTTCTTTGCTAAGAGGGAGCTGTATAGTTTAGATGGCCTCCACATCAGTAGAAGGGGGACCAATCTTCATGGGGACAGGCTGGCTAAAGTAGTCAGGTAGGCACTAAACTAATAAAAAGAGGGGAGAGTGAAAGGAGGGATGATAAGAGCACTCAGCACAAAATTGAGATGTTGAGAAGGAAACAAAGGACATGAAGAGAAGAAATTCTTTAGCTGTCTATACACCAATGCTAGGAGCCTGGTTAACAAAGAAGAGGAATTGGAATTGCTCATTTATGAGCATAATTTGATCCAGTTGGTATTACTGAAACCTGGTGGGATGATTTCTATGTTTGGAATGTTAAAACCAGTGCTTATAACTTATTTAGGAAAGACTGAGTAAGCAAAAGGGAAGGGGGAGTGGCGGTCTATGTCAAAAATGGCATTACCAGTTTGAGTCACTGATGAATGAAAAGAAAATGGTCTTGAATGCTTATGGATCAATGTCCTAACAGATAAAGCACTAAATGTGCTATTAGTTATTGTCTGCTATAGACCACCAAATCACTCTAGGGCAGTGGTTCTCAAACTTTTGTACTGGTGACCCCTATTACATAGCAAGCCTCTGATTGCGACCCCCCCTTATAAATTAAAAACACTATTTTATATATTTAACACTGTTATAAATGCTGGAGGCAAAGCAGGGTTTGGGGTGGAGGCTGACAGCTCGCGACCCCCTATGTAATATCCTTGAGACCCCCTGAGGGGTCCTGACCCCCAGTTTGAGAACCACTGCTCTAGGGAACAGGATGACCAGCTCCTTATGCATCTATCTAGAATGTGTCTGAAAAAAAGCTGCATGATCGTGGGGGATTTCAATTTGAGCGACATATTTTGGAGATCTCATGCTGCCAGTACTAAAATATGCTTGGAATTTATAAATATTGTAGATGACAATTTCCTAATTCAAAACGTGATGCATCCAACGTGCGGGGAATCCTATACTAGACCTTGTGCTGACAGATAAAGAGGAACTGATCAAAGAAATAAAAATTAATGGTAACCTAGGTACAAGAGATCATGACTTGATTACATTTATAATGTGCAAACAGAATAAAGTCCAGACCAGTGGAGATATCTATCTATATAAATCTATATATATATTTATACACATACACACACTTGGTATTTTAAAAGAACTAATTTCACAAAGCTGAAAACAATTATGAGCCATATTATGTGGGAGAAAGAATTCAATCAGAAAAATGTGAACAATAATTAGGAATTGATTAAGAACACTTTCTTAGATGCCCAAAAAGCCACCCTCCCACAAACTAGGGAAAAAGCTGTATTGGTTTAAAAAAAAAACTGGTTTGATGGGATGTGAGGGCAGCTATATAAACAAATGGAATAAAGAGGAAGTTGACAGTAACTTAATATAAATCAGAAACTAGTAATTATAGAAAATCGATAAGGAAAGCAACGGGACACAAGGAGAAATCTATGATGAGCAGAATTAAGGAGTTTAAAGTATAGTAGGAATAAAAAGAATCCTAACAATAGTATTTATCCATTACTAGATAGTTGAATTACAAATAATAATGCAGAAAAGGCAGAAGTGTTCAATAAATATTTCTCTTCTGCCTTTGGGAAAAAACAGATGATGTAGTCGTATCATATGATAACACACTTTCTCTTCCGTCTCAAAAGGATGTTAAACAGCAGCTACTAAAGTTAGACTTTTTTTAAATCAGCAGGTCCAGATAAACTTGCATCCTAGAGTGTTAAAAGAGCTGGCAGAAGAGCTTGCTGGACCATTAATGTGGATTTTCAATACGTCTTAGAACACCTGGGAAGTTCCAGAAGACTGGAAGAAAGCTAATGTTGGGCCAACATTTAAAAAGGGTAAATGGGATGACCCGGACAACTATAGGTCTGTTAGTTTGACATCGATCGCAGGCAAGAAAATGCAGCTGCTGATATGGGGGTTGATTTAATAAAGAATTAAAGGATAGTAATATAATTAATTCCAATCAACGTATATTTATGGAAAATAGATCCTGTCCAACTAACTTGATATTTTTGATGAGATTATAAATTTGATTGATAAAGGTAATAGTGTTAATGTAATATATTTAGACTTCTGTAAGGCATTTGACTTGGTACTGAATGACATTTTGATTAAAAACCTAGAAAAATATAAAATTAACCTGGCACACGTTAAATGGATTAAAAACTGGCTAACTGATAGGTTTCAAAATGTAACTGGAAAAAGGGAACCATCATTGAATGGGTGTGTTTCTAGTGGTGTCCTGCAGGGATTGGTTCTTGGCCCTACACTGTTTAACATTTTTATTAATGACCTGAAAGAAAACGAATAAAGTTTGCAGATGACACAAAAATTGGGGGAATGGTAAATAATGAAGAGGACAGGTCACTTATACAGATGATCTGGATCACTTAGTAAGCTGGAGACAGGCAAATATGCATTTTAATACAGCTAAAGGTAGATTCCACAGTATTCTTGCCAGCAAGTTAAAAAAGTATGGATTTGATGAATGGTCTATAAGATGGATAGAAAGCTGGCTAGATCGTTGGGCTCAATGGGTAGTGATCAATGGTTCGATGTCTAGTTGGCAGCCGGTATCAAGCGGAGTGCCCCAGGGATCTGTCCTGGGGCCAGTTTTGTTCAATATATTCATTAATGATCTGGATGATGGGATGGATTGCACCCTCAGCAAGTTTGCGGATGACACTAAGTTGGGGGGAGGGGTAGATACGCTGGAAGGTAGGGATAGGGTCCAGAGTGACCTAGACAAATTGGAGGATTGGGCTAAAAGAAATCTGATGAGGCTCAACAACGACAAGTGCAGAGTCCTGCACTTAGGACGGAAGAATCCCATGCACTGCTACAGGCTGGGGACTGACTGGCTAAGCACCAGTTCTGTAGAAAATGACCTGGGGAAGAGAAGCTGGATATGTGCCAACTATGTTTCCTTGTTGCCAAGAAGGGTAACGGCATATTGGGCTGCATTAGTAGAAGCATTGCCAGCAGATTGAGGGAAGTGATTACTCCCCTTTATTCGGCACTGGTAAGGCCACATCTGGAGTATTGCATCCAGTTTTGCCCCCTCTCCCCCCGAAAGGTTGTGGACAAATTGGAGAGAGTCCAGCGGGGGGCAATGAAAATGATTAGGAGCTGGGGCACATGACTTATGAGGAGAGGCTGAGGGAACTGGGATTATTTAGTCTGCAGAAGAGATGAGTGAGGGGGGACTTGATAGCAGCCTTCAACTACCTGAAGGGGGGTTCCAAAGAGGATGGAGCTAGGCTGTTCTCAGCGGTGGCAGATGACAGAACAAGGAGCAATGGTCTCAAGTTGCAGTGGGGGAGATTTAGGTTGGATATTAGGAAAAACTATTTCACTAGGAGGGTGGTGAAGCACTGGAATGGGTTACTTAGGGAGGTGGTGGAATCTCCATCCTTGGAGGTTTTTAAGGCCCGGTTTGACAAAGCCCTGGCTGGGATGATTTAGTTGGGGTTGGTCCTGCTTTGAGCAGGGGGTTGGACTAGATGACCTCCCAAGGTGTCTTCCAACCCTAATCTTCTATGATTCTATGTATACATAGAATCTAGATGTATACATCTAGAATGTTAAGGGTAGGGGACTCTATCAAGGGAATCAGTGACTCTGGAAAAGATTTGGGGGTCTGAACATGAGCTCCCAGTGCAGCGGTGTGGCTAAAAGGGCTAATGTGATCCTTGGATGCATAAACACCGAAATCTCAAGGAGCAATAATAAGAGGTTATTTTCTCTTTGTATTTGGCACTGATGTGACCACTGCTGGAATATTGTGTTCAGTTCTGTTGCCCACAATTGATAAATTGGAGAAGGTTCAGAGAAGAGCCATGAGAATGACTAAAGCATTAGAAAACATGGTGATACACTAAAGGAGCTTATGGTGATACACTAAAGGAGCTCAATCTATTTAGCTAAACAAAGAGAAGGTTAAGAGGTGACTTGATTACAGTCTATAAGAATTTACATGGGGAACAAATATTTAATATTTGTCTCTTCAGTCTAACAGAGGAAGGTATGACATGATCCAATGGCTAGAAGTTGAAGCTAGGCAAATTCAGACTGCAAACAGTGAGAGTAATTAACCATTGAAACAATTCACCAAAGGCCTTGGTGGATTCTCTAAGACTGACCATTTTTAAATCAAGATTGGATTTTTTCCTAAAAGATCTGCTTTAGGGATTATTTTGGGGGAGTTCTAAGGCCTGTGTTATACAGGAGGTCAGACAAGGTGATAACTCTTGCAATAAGATATCCGTATACTCTAGAGAATGCTTGGGTGATGTAATGGCTAGGCATTAGAATATAATCGGTGACTAGCCTGTGGACTCTGCAGCAGAATGTACTGTAGTGCCACAGTTTTATATTTTCCAGCTGGAGCTATCATACGTTCTGCAGGGTGAGCCCAGGCTACTCTAAATCCAACATACAGAGATCTTTTCTAGCACTACTAATGACCCCTGTACATTTATGTAAAAACAATTCTCGCCTAAGTATGCTAACATATGAGCCTGGATTGTAATGACAGTATGTTTACATTTTCTCTGACCAATACTTTTTAATACAATTAATATCTGTGTAATATCATCTTCATTGATCAGATACCCAATGGACTAAGAGAAAAAATGCTAGTTCCCATAAGTAAACAACAAAAATGATATTAAAGTAACTTATGAATGCTTCACAATATACACACCATTATGTCATAAACATAGGAATATAAGAATTTACTTTGTCATTAGATATCCGGGGATGTACAAAGGTTAGTTAACGTCATGTAAAATATTAACATTACCATTAATCTCTTTCAGTTGGAAGAATTTTCAGGCTCCCTTTACTTCAATTTAAATACAATTATTGTTTCATTCCCGTAATTAAGGAAGAGATCTCTTCCAAGAAAAAAAAAAAAAAAAAAAAAGGAACAGAAACATCCACCAGCCAAATAAATGGACTAGCAATTAAGAAGAATAAGGGTCTAAAATGAATTTTACTACTGGTGCCACTATTTGTAAAACTAAACTAATATAAGATGTGCCCCATTAGTCTTCCCATCATGTGGAGTAAAAATTTCACCAACATTAGTCTTTAAACTCTGCCTTGCACACTTCTACAATTACCATGCTAATGATACATTTTTTCTATGACAAATAGACTATGTAGCGCTGTTCCCAGTCTTATAAAGGGCAACTGTCCAAGAACAGCTTCCTCTACATCGCAGGAAGCAATAGGGATATGAAAATCTGAGACGAGAATTAACTCCCTCTCTTTCTTTAAATAGCAATCGTGCATATGAAATCACCTATAGTAGCTGCTGAGAGCTGTAAAGTGGAGTTACAGTTAGTGAATGAGCTGCACAGATGTCAAGGCTCAGCCTATTGTGTGAAGGGGACACACATAATACTTTTCTTTCCTATAGCCATTTAGTTCAGTATTTTGTACATGATGTCAGTTTATTAAATATATCGGGATGTAACAAATAATGTGCAAACAATGTGTTTGCAGGCTCCTCCAAAACCATGTAGCCAGCAAGGCAGAAACAAAAATATTGCAGTAAAGAATTACTGACAGTGGAGTCAGGTTTCAGAGTGGTAGCCGTGTTAGTCTGTATCAGCAAAAACAGTAAGGTATTCACCCCTTCTTGTCAACTGTTGAGAATAGTCCACTTCCACCTTAATTTAATTGGCTCGTTAGCACTGACCCCGCCACTTGGTAAGGGAACTCCCATCTTTTCATGTGCTGTGGATTTATACCTCTCTACTGTATTTTCCACTCCATGCATCTGATGAACTGGGTTTTAGCCCACGAAAGCTTATGCCCAAATAAATTTGTTAGTCTCTTAGGTGCCAATAGGACTCCTCGTTGTTTTTGACAGTGCAGTGTAGTTTTGCAACATTATTGTATGACTTGAGAAAATAAGTCAGTGTGTTAACATTCAATACCACAGAGCACCAAACCACGCCTATATAGAAATCAGACATCTGCCACCCTCAGTCTCCTTAATATGCAGCAGCCATTCCCGTACAAAAGTTTTTTCCGGAATGGTTCCAATAAATTCATTTATACTCAGTCTCATTGCAGTACGTAACTGGACAGTGAGGGGTACAATTTCAAACTGGTGCACGGGGCTTTAGGCACAGGAATCTCATTAATATAAGTAGGAATCACAGCACCAACTCTTTGTGCATGGCTCCTAAGTCGTTCCAATTGACAAATCCTTTATGTACTAAAATGTTATTTTACAGTGCATCTAGTGTATATATATCCTCTTCCATGTGTTTGCCCTTAACTCCTTACAGCCAGATCCAAAGCCTAGTGAAGTCAATGAGAGTATTTTCATGTATTTCAATGGGTTTTGTGGAGACTGTTATTTAGGGGAAAAAATTGCCAGTAAAGTTCATGGGAATTTGGCCTGAATCAGTAGCTCAGGATTTGGCTCTATATGCGCACACACACTGTATTTATTTTCTCTCCCTACAAATGACGCTGCTCAGAGGTGCATGACAGGCAATATTGCAATGGGAAACCGCAAACGTTGCACTAGCCTGTGAAATATCTGCACTTATAGTTGCAACATTATGATGTATAGAAAATCTATTTTAAGTAATTTTTAAAGCTTTCTACAATGGATTTGTCAGTTTTTTCACCCTTGTAAGCCTGACAGTCGGACACATGTTTCTATGGCAGCCTAGCTTTACAGGAAGGGAAATACAAAAAGCAGCAGAAATAACATTTTAAAATCTTTAAAACATTTCTAAAAAAAGTCTTGTAAAAATGTGTTACAAATTAACCACAGTAACGGTGCAGTGAGGTCTAAAAGTTTCTTTAGTTCTCATTTGTATGTAAGTTATATATAGACACTAATATATACTGAATATCTACTACTGGACATACACAGAGACAAGAAGGGGAACTTGTACCATTTCAGAGAGCATCAATATGAGGGCAACTTTTGAATGACAAGGATGAATAAATGGGAAATGAGAATGGAGGACTGACAGTGTCCATATGAAATGTTCAATTAGGGTTTGATCCTACAAGGCAAAGCACTTGAGCATGTGCTTTATATTAAAAATGAGTAGCCCTATGAAGACCAGGTCACTAGCAAACCAAGAGGGAGGGATAGTTCAGTGGTTTGAGCATTGGCCTGCTAAACCCAGGGTTGTGAGTTCAATCCTTGAGGGGGCCCTTTGGGACAAAGATCTGTCTGGGGATTGGTCCTGCTTTGAGCTGGGGGTTGGACTAGATGACCTCCTGAGGTCCCTTCCCTGATATTCAAAGATAACCTATTTTGATGTCACTGGGACCACGCACGAGGTTATAGGCTTTGATGGATTGTGGTTTGAGTGCTCAGTGCCTTACACCGTGAACCCTTAGTCCATGAATACGTAAGAATAAATATTATTGTACAGCTGATCCAGCAACTGCACATGTGCCTGCATCATCTGCACAACAGAGCAGTTCAAACCAGTACGACAGTACTTCTTAAACTGCCCCCTATTGCCCAGCTCCTTCACATCCATTCACTGCCCAATCCACCCCTTTCTGTGAATCATGCACAGAAAAATGGAAACCCATGAACCTGAAAAGCAATGTCTATTTTGCCCTTGTAAATATATTACCTTGGTTTGCTATTGCTGCTGGTCTTTATATTTTTGCATAATAAAGGAGAATACTGAAAACAAGTATCCGTGTAATTAGAACATCAATCATGTTGTTCTTTAATATAAATGAAATATTAATTCACTCCTCCATAAACTCCCTGGCCATAACTAATACAAATCATTAATTAATTAACCACAAGAAAAAGAAACATAGAAAGCTATCAGAAGCACATAAATCCCATCAGCAATGTATCGTTCACTCTCCTCTTTAAAAAAAAATTAAAAGGAAATATCCATTTTGGTGATTCATCCCAACTCCCCACCATCAGTCTCAAAAAGTGTACACTACCACCTTGGGCAGTATGCCAACTGCAGGCTGTGCTAATATAAAGCAGCAACCTTAGGTTCAACAGCTTCTCTAGCCGGCTGTGCATATGGTGCTGCACGTTCTGCTGCCTCCTCGCTACACAGTTCATTAAAGACCTCACCTCTGCATTCAGGTATCAGATACAAAATGCAGCTTGTAGCTGCCATAATTACCTCGTTTGTCACTGAAATGTCATTGCCGGGGATCAGCTGTCTCCATCTTGCTTTCAGTTTCCCCAAATCACCTTTCCAGCAGATACTAATTCATCTACGCATTTGGCAGGTTCAGGATGCAGGGGAAGCCTGGCTCCCCCACTGCCTCACTACAGCTGCCTCACAACAGCTTTTTAAAATATTCCTTGTCCAGCAAGAGAGAGGAACACTCATCCCGGCCATCACTGAGGGAGAACCAGGGACCAGGAAATAGCTGTGAGGATATACCCGGGGAATTATAGGAGCTTCCTAGCTGGCTATAGCAGTTTGATCTCCTTTTCCTCACACTTCTCCTTGGTTCCTATAAGGCTTTTAGAAATTTCCCAGAAGCTCCTGCTTCCGGGAGTTGTGCAGGGAATGGTAGGTACCCAGAGGGCAATGGAATTGCAGTTGTGTAGTATGGTGGTGCAGGCAAAACTGCAATGGAAAGAGCATGGCTAGCATCCAGGCTCCAGTACCATACCACCAGTTCAATGCTCTGGGGCATAGACAGCCTCAAGGTGCTGACATTGGTTTGCCTGACCCAGTGTGAAGTCCCACAAAGCAAATTCCCTAAAGCAGTACAGCAGTCAAATTGATATTTGACTCAAGATGGCCACCTGGGCTTTGCATTCCAGAAAACAAACAAAAACAGTGTTCCCCTGACTCAGTCAAAAAAGTGCAGCCAGACTTAGACCCCTGACCAGACCAGCTTTCAGGTTAAGACAGGAGAGGTCCTTCCTCCCCCAACTCAGCTTCATCCAGAACTGCCCTTTGGAAGACACCACCAGCCCTTTTTACCTTGCCTGTTGGGTCCTGATTGGTTTCTGTCTGCCCCCAGCCCTTCTAACAAATGGAGGGCCAATTCTCATTTGTTCCACTCACAACTGATCCTGGGTGGCCTTGCTAGGTAGCTCTTGGAAGTTTAAATGCGCTTGTGTTTTTTCCCCAAAGGACATTTTCTTTGGGTGGGGTGCGCAAGGTAGCAGGGCCTCCAGCCGGACGCAACAAATGCCAGGTATAACCCATCACAGGTGCTCATTTCTAATAGTCCATTTATTCATGTGTAGAGAGTGAAGTGTATTAATACTCCCTTTAAATTCAATTAATTTATGTTTGGTTGCAGTCTATATCTCCATTTTTGTTTTCTGTTTTTAACTTGTTACTCAAATTAGAACCGTCAGATTTTTTAAAATTAATTAAGCAAGAGCGGTGTTCTACCTGTTTTCTACCTACGTCTACCTGACAAGCCCTGCTTGTTTGAACCTAGTAAAACAGTAGTCCATCTGCTTAAATAGAGAGTGGGTTTGAATCTCCATTCATCACTGATGGCCTTCTAATACTCCATGAATCCAAACCTCTCTCCTGTATCATAGCCAGAATTCAGCAAAGCACATCAGCAAGGGCTTCACGTTAAGCCCCTGCCTAAGCCTCATTGAAATCAAGTCTCTTTGAAGACAGTGGGACTTTATTGTTGAATGGTTTACTGAATCAGGGCCTGTAATTCTGGTGCATATATTTGCTGGTCTCCAATAGCAGCTTTTTCTTATTTCCCTTATAAAAGGAGAAGAACAGGACAACTCCCACCTTTTCATGCTCTCTGTATGTGTATATATATCTCCTCAATATATGTTCCATTCTATGCATCTGAAGAAGTGGGCTGTAGCCCACGAAAGCTTATGCTCAAATAAATTTGTTAGTCTCTAAGGTGCCACAAGTACTCCTGTTCTTTTTGCGGATACAGACTAACACGGCTGCTACTCTGAAACCTATAAAACAAGAGTATCACTAAATATTTCCAAGAATATCACCTCTATTGAGCCCCATCTTCCAGTCTCTTAAGTCCCAAGTTTCACTTTATTCATATAATTGATTCTCCTGTTGTTGGCCATAAGTACAATTTTGCCAGGCATCCTTCAAGATAACTTGTATCCCTTTTGTCACAATAGCCTACCTGAGAACAAATCTCTCTCTTATACATACACATACTATTATATATATTTTCCCCAAGTCTATAATCAGAGACAGCTAAAGACTAGACTTTTCCCCCCGTCTAAGTAGTGATCTAGTTTGGAAGCTCCTGAGAACTTGAAGAGAGTTGTTATATTATTGTAAAACTGCATACCATGCTAAGACATATCCCACTTCACAGATATCTTTCCCCTTAGGGACAGTACAATTTTAAATGTCATTTTCTTACTTTTGTTTGCAAGGAAGAGACTGTTCTTCCTTTCTACAGCTGTTAGCAGTGAATCAAGAATTTAATTTCAACAGAGATGTTTTGAAAAGCTAGCACATAAGAAAAAATGCAAGTTTCCCCATAGGATTAGAGTATAATCATCCATTGAAATTTCATTGATATCTGACGTTGTGGGTTGCATGTCACATGCCATATTCTTAAAACAACTGCTGGGCAAGGAAAATGTTTTACTCCACATTTTTTAAATATCTTTTTTCTTTTAAAACAAATTTTGACTAAAAAAAACTTACTTTAGTCCCATCTGTTTTGTGGCTTGTTATAGTTTTTAGAATTTGCAAAATTTTACTACATTTGCCTCTACAGATAGACTGGACAGTTCTCGCCCTCTTTTTTGAATCAGCAGCATGCAAAGCTAGCACCTTATTAGTCATTGCTTATTGAAAAAATCAGCAGTTTTCCAGATACTATAATTAATGGAGATATCCCATCTCCTAGAACTGGAAGGGACCTTGAAGGGTCATCGAGTCCAGCCCCCTGCCTTCACTAGCAGGACCAAGTACTGATTTTGCCCCAGATCCCCAAGTGGCCCCCTCAAGGATTGAACTCACAACCCTGGGTTTAGCAGGCCAATGCTCAAACCACTGAGCTATCCCTCCCCCCTAGGTAAAGGAAGAATCATTTCCCTTCAAAAACAATCAATCAAACAAACAAAAAACAGCAGAGGATGTTGCGGTGGGCTATTCAGAGCTAATGCAAATGTGTTTAATCACTAATTTGGCTAATGACAAAGATGGGATTGGTGGGCTCATTCTGAACTTAGTTTGTGTTTATTTCAAAAATAAAATGGTCTGATCATCCTGATAGTTATTTATGCACAACTCTCACTGAAGTCAATGTACCTGCAGAATGGCTGGAATGAGAAAGGCCCCGGAAATAGATAATCAGATGTGAAGGGGCATCTTTGCTCAGCAGAGATCTAGGACTTTAGTTTAGAATGGAAGGTAGTGATAGAATTATTACATTTAGAATAATGAGGCCCCTGGAACCAGATGAAATCCCAGCAACGATGATTCAGCCAATTATCCTTCCAAAATTGATAAGTAGACTACATCAAGTTTAATAATAGGGAGGAGTGTTGGAGAAGAGATTTGAAAAATCCAAGGAATTCTCTCCCTCACACAGGTAGTAGATTCTGTGGCACTGTTTGTAAGCACAGAGGCCTGTCCAGGAATCCTTACCTAAAACTTCCTTTTCCTAAATTATCTGCCGCCCAGCACCCCAGAGATGGCTGCATTTCAGTGGTTTGTATGTAATGGGGTATGCTTTGTAATGGGACTGCAAATATCTGGTCTGGTGCAGTTAGCATGAGAAAAGAGTGAACATTTTGCCCTTTTTGTTTGACGCTGAGGCTAAGTTGGAGTTTCTCCCATAGACTGCTGTCAGATCAAACGCTTGCTCCTGCAAACGTTTGTTTGCACAGCAGATTGGAAGGGTGGTGTTTGGAATTTGCTTAGCCTTTCCCCCCTTAAATCCTCCCCAAGGGAAAGTAAATCTTCAGAAGCAGCAGATAAACCAGGCTGATCTATACCAGGGTTCCATCAACATCACTGATTCTTACAATCTGCACTGCACACAGACAGCCACAGAGGGAGGATAAAGGTCCGTAAGGGATGTAATGAACACAGGCAGGAGAAGCAGAAGGAGCAGTTAAACAAACCTCTCAGTGTGGTAAGTAAATAGGATCCTTGCCCTTTGGAGCCAAAGCACTACTCATTTTGAGCTGCAAATTCACCAGTAGCCATGTGCTGCAGCGTACAGACATTCCAAATACATGTTGGGTGTAGAGCAAGGTAGTGGTTTTTAATAAGAGGGCAATGTTTGTCAGAAAAATCTCACTCTGTTAGGAGGTGTTGATTCTACTGGGAAAGGGTTAAGTGGGTTCTGCTGTGTCAGTGATCTCCAGTCAAGATCAAATCACTTCCCACAATGCAAGGTGTAAGGACGATATTATCAGGGAAAAGAGTGTTGGGACCTGAAGAGGTCTTGTGAAGGCATCACTCCAGCGCATACAAAGGGCCGAATTCCATCAATGAAGTTACTCCACATTTACACCAGTTTAGATCACTGGACAGCAAAATTTGGTCCTTAAAAAGAACTGAAAAGAATCCCAAATACCTATCAAAAATCAGCAAGGGAGCCAGGTGACTGCACATTTTGCTTACCTACCACAGTTCACAGCTGCTGCCTCTGTAACACTATATCTTCGCCAGGAGAAGAAGAAAGGTTAAAAAGGAACTAATTAAAGATGCAACATGATATTCAATTTTACATACATACAATTCCATGCATTCCTGATAAATTATAGTCCTTAATGTCTATAGTTCAGGTAACTCTTCTCCACTGACTTTAACGTTTTTTCCCCCTGCAGGATTCCTGAATCTGTCTCCAAGGAGAGAGAGAAAGCTATAACTCCCACTGAGTTCCAAACTTATTTTGCTTGCCTCTCAGACATGCAAAGGAAGAAATTAAAAGTAAAATATCTTGGGTTCCTACTTCTATGGCTTGGTTCCAAGAGATAACAAAAGCACCACTAATCCATTTTTGCTGCTCAAGCTTCTGATGTTGTCTGTTTTCAGATTACCGAGGGATAATCTTAGCTTTTTTATATCCCTTTTTGAGTGAAGAGGTTCAGCACAAAGAAATCTATTTATCAGACTAAACAGATGCTGTTGTTTTCACCTGTCACTGTGTTTTACAGGCTGTCCATCTTTCCCAAGTTTTCCCATCCTTACTCGTTGAGCATGGAATAAATACTGAAAACACATGCAGACAACCTTTGAACCTCCAAATATACAAATACATGAGAGTGGCTACCATGCGAGAAAGGGTGACAAATGACCAAAGTATAGTAGAACCTCAGAGTTACAAACACCAGAGTTATCAACTGACCAGTCAACCACATACCTCATTTGGAACCGGAAGTACACAAACAGGAAGCAGCAGAGACAAAAAAAAGGGGGGGGGGGAGGGGCACAAATATAGTAGAGTAAGGTGTGTTAAACATAAACTACTAAAAAATTCAAGGGAAAGTTAAAAAAAAAGGTGTGACAAGGTAAGGAAACTGTTTCTGTGCTTGTTTCATTTAAATTAAAATGGTTAAAAGCAGCATTTTTCTTCTGCATAGTAAAGTTTCAAAGCTGTATTAAGTCAATGTTCAGCTGTAAACTTTTGAAAGAACCACCATAACATTTTGTTCTGAGTTGTCAACATTTCAGAGTAACAAACAACCTCCATCCCAGAGGTGTTCGTAACTCTGAGGTTCTACTGTATAGAACACTCATTTCCTTTCCCCTGCCACTCACACAAGCTACAGAAGAAGTAACTCTATACTACAGATAGAGAAACAAAGTACATTTCAAAACCAGAGAGAAGTGTATGTGCAACTAACATAACAGAGAAGAGACTGAGAGAGAAACACTTTCTAGTCCAAAATCTGAAATACACAGGAGCACAACAAGGACATTTCTTCAAGTAGTCAGACATGGCCAAAGATATTTCATCAGAAAGAAATTAGGAAAAAACGTTTCCTAAGCCTGGGCTTCACACTGCAGAGTATCCTGATCAGAAATAGACACACGCAATAGGACAAAAGAATAAAAACCTCACACAGTGCAGACCCCATCCCAAATGGTATTGGCCTGTGACAGATGCCTCAGAGTTCAATCTCTTTTACACTTGGGCAACACTTGTACAGCTGGTCATGCCAATAAAGCATTGCTATTTATGTATTTAAATTGATCTGCACATTAAAAATACCGAACCTCTAAGCACTCTTGATGCAATTTAAATATACAAGAAAATCAAAATCCAACCATAACTAAAGTGCAGCAGTACAACTTAATATGCCACCAGCAGATAAGGCAACCCAAAAGCTCAAATCCACCTCTTCTATTAGCCCCACCCCTGTTTATAGATGCCTTGGGGGGAAAGATGAACTTTGTAGGTGACTCTGTGGGTCATCAGAGCCACACAATTTTGAACCAAGGGATACTACTAATTTTGAAATGTGTGTGTATTGGCATAATTGTTCAAAATCCAGCAAAAAAGAGAGAAAAACAGAATTTAGGACTATATGGATATTTGTGTGGGATACACATTCATTTTTCAGCATTTGATAACTTTACCCACACCTTTACACTCTCTCTCTGGGTATGCAAGACTGGAAGTCACTCTGCATAGAGACTTTGCGTTTTGAGGAATAGCTAGAGCCAAACGAGACCAACACCTTAGTGATATAAAAATTAAAAGGGAGGAATGCATTTTGTGTTGCTCTCTGGCCAATCCAAATAGGATGGATAAGATCTAGAAAGAGCCATATCCTCTCCTGGCTGGAAGAAAGGGATTGAGAGAATGGTTTGGAAAAATTTACCACCACTAGTCACTACTATCATGTCTTTCTCTCTCTCTCTCTCTCTCTCACACACACACACACAGTTTATTTTTCTTCCCAACCATCCACCTCTTTCCTCCTCCCCTCTCTTTTGAACCATTTCCCCTCACCAGTCCCCAGTCCATTTTATATCTTCTACACTTATGATCAGCCAGTCATTGTGGTATCTTCATATCTCTTCCCCCACCTGTTGGCCCCACCTCTTCAGCCCATTATCAGAGATGCAAGTGGTGATTTTTCCCTCAAGGAGTGATATTTCTGCAAGATTCATCTGTCCCATTAAAAGGAGCATTTGGGCCTCTCTCTCGATATAGCAATGCTTGACAGGAGGTGCTGCAAGGAGATCCTGATGCACATGCTTCCTATACTGGTTAGATGGAATCAATATGCCTGTGTAGGACTTGCAGAGATGAAGGCTGAAGATGAGGAAGATAGCTGCCTGACTCTTGTGAAATGAGAAAGACACTGTAGCCATGCAGAACAGCGGCAGAGGAGTCCTAGAGGGCAAGAAAACTGATATGTCACACTAAATCTGGTATCCTAGAGAGGTTTGAATAAAGAACATCCTCATATTTCACACAAATTAGAACAGGTGTCTTCTGGCCAGTGTTCAGGGAATTCTGTTGTCAGACTGAATGCAGATATCTCTAGAGAGGGAGACCAGCTAGACAGCACTATCAGTTACCTGTTAATTTGAAAACTAGAATTTTTCAGAGATACAAATAGGCCATAGGATGTTTAACTTACAGCAATTTGTATTCTGTAACTGTTCAATGCTGCCTGGAGTCGTGGATAGGTGCCCCATACATTGAATGAATGAATGAATGAATGAATAAATAAATAAATAAATAACTGAAACACTCTATTTAATGAAAGCATATTTCAGACCTTAATATGTTAAATTTTCATTAATTTCTTCCTCTAGGTCAGTAGCAAACAAGTTACATTTCAAAGTATGTTAATGGAAATTCCCTATAATTTGTCTCTTAGATATTACCTGTAAACAAAAAGATATCTGAAAAGTATTTAGGCAATAAGACATGACAGATAGCATGTTCCTGCGCTAGTATAGTAATTATTGGGTAGAAGTAAGGCACAAGGACAAACTAAATGAATTTACCCATCTGAGCAATGCAATAAGCTTGCTAAATTGCCTGTTCTGTCTTTGGTGCTCATAAAGGAAACATACAAAAACAAGGAACACAATTGGAACTGATCACTTGCTATGCATTAGACATTGTTATTTATTAATAAATTAAGTGTTGAACTGTGCTTGGTGCTGTACAAGTCACAAATGAAGACAGTCCCTGTCCAGAGCAGCTTCCAATTTGAAAGACACTGATCAGAGATGTATGGAAAGGCCCAAAAGAAGGGGCTAGCTTTTATTTTTTTTCTTCCTCACTTTTCATCCTTCTAAAGAAATGTTGGGGTAGTGAAAACATTTGACTGACATAAGTTAGTGTTTGTTAGTGTTGTGGAAGAAATGGGTACAGGGCTTAGTACACTGGGATCGGAAAGTCCACGCAGAATGGGAACAATAATAGAAGACCCAGAGACAGGATCGGGAAGAGGACAGAAATAGGATTTTGAGGGACGCATCAATGGCACAGCAAGGAGAGAAATGGTAACTAACACCACTGGGGTAATACTAATCACTGACAGCAATTGAGAAAGCCCAAATGTATTTTAATGCAATAATTAACCAAGATAGGATATGATTTAATGGTGCATTAACACATCCCAGGTATAGTTTTATATTTTCAACCACCCAAGGTATGCATTAATGGATGAATGAATCATATTTTTAAATGACTTGCATATTGTGATATGATATGGTTATGTATTTTTGTACATTTAACATTTATATTTAACTTTTTATTTCTATTTTGACATCTTCCCCTTCTATAGGAAGAGTTCCTACTAGTTGGTTAAAATAAAATAGTGGAACACAGGTATTCTAAAACTATACTGTATTTTTCGTTGTTCTTTTTCAAATCTTTTTACTTTATTTTTTGAATACAAGTGACTAACTTAGAGTATTACTTCGAATTGTGCTTCCAATTCTTTCTCCGTGTGGAAAATTGCAGACACAGTTTTGCTGGCCCAAAGTATAATACTCACACTTACAAAAGTTTGGGTTTTTTTAATTACTGGTTCCAGCAGTATTTCCCACTGCATGTGTAGAGAATCTCCCACAAACCAGTAGACTCTTGGAAAAACATAAGGAAGTTTTAAAATGCAGCCATTGTGTATGCTCATCCCCTCTGCTCTCTGGAGATCTGGTAGGCAGAATTCCTCCCAGAGATCCCCAAATGGCAGTATGGTTCCACCAAGCTACAACCCCGCCCAATATTTTACATAGATATTGTGCCTTTCATTCTGATTGATTCCAAAGTGTTTTGTAGACTCATGGTGAGATTCTTTACTGTGCCGCTAAGAAGCCCTGGCACTGCCCAAACTCTTCACAGCACACTGACAGACTTGCCACTCCGATCCCCAGCACTTCCCCTACTCCAGGACTTCTGAGGAGGTCCTTGAGACGCAGCCATACAGCTGTGTAACACAATATCTGAAGGAGAGAGATCTTCCTTCAGATGGAACTGGGACTTTCAGGAGCTCATTATTCCACTCCAGCACTTTTATGTGGTGTAAAGAAGCCAGAGTGGAGGTGAGGCTCTCACTCTCTATGCATTTAGCTTGCAAAGCAGCACCTCCGTGGCAGAGAACGCAACCAGCCAACTGAGCATAGTCCCATGCACAACGTTTAAGAAAAATGGAAATTTAAGCCAGGATACTGGGGCAAATCTTTCTGCTAGTGAGAGTCCTGTGGCACCTTTAAGACTAACAGATGTAATGGAGCATAAGCTTTTGTGGGTGAATGCCCACTCCTTTCTGCTAGTGATATCCAATTTGTATATCTTAGTCCCATCTGATCTCTGATATTGCGACTTCCTTTACATACTAACTAAAAATATGCCTATTGTCATTCAGGCAAGAGAAATGAAAAAGGGGAACATTATTGCTGTAGTGAAAAATAGCACTGATGTACAGCAGTAATGTAGAACCTCTTCGTTATAAGCATCCCACCAGTCTCGAAATGAACCAGTACCAAGGACCTGATTCTCATCTCCTGGTAGGCCAAAAATAACTCCATTGAACTAAACAGAGTTAGACTGGTATAAAACGAGTGCCTGTGAGATTGGAATCAAACTCCAGGATTTCATAAGACCAGGAAACAAACTTTTATTGATTTCCTCAAAGGACATGCACTTATGTTGATTAGAGAGGTTTTCTTCAAGCAAAATTGTATTTTCCTGAATGAGTGAAGTCAGAGTAAGCGTAGTCTTGGTGGCTAAAACTTCTGACTCACAGCAGCACTTACAGCATTTCACTCTCAACAGGAGGCTTGCGTATATTCACATTATTCAGAGCTTCACTAATGACACAGGTGTGAAATATGGACTTGGCTCCTGTGTGCTCTGTCAGTATGCCCGTCCATCTTGCATCAAAGTGGTATCTCCATCTCATCTGAAAAACCAACCTGTTTCTCTAAGTTCATCTTGGGTAGTCCTGCTTAATGCCCATGCAGGCTAGACTATTGTAATGCACTCCTAATTGGATTTGCAGAACAGAACTGGTTGTTTGCCTCTTTGGACAGGAGCAAGGGAATCAGTTATGTCCCAGCACCTCCTGTCATTTGACTAGGATAGAGGCTTTATTGGTCCCAAGGTCCTTACTTGTAGAACTCTCTCGGAAGTCTGCTGGAGTCTTGCTTTTAAGGCACAATGGTGAGTCAATGGACCATCATGTGAATAAAATTACTCATGTGAGTACATAATAGGATCAATCTATTATATTGTACCATAATAACATCAAAGGGCAAAATTTAGATCTGCATGGGAGATCTGAGCTCCACGGTTCTGTTTTTCATACTGGCAAGCATATCCCAAGGGCAGAATAACAGTCAAGATCTACTGTAAGGATCAGAGACAATTTTGTACAAAACAGTTACTAATTGACCAGTTCAAATTCCAAAGCAAAAGCCAATGGCTTTATTGCTTTTAACAGGAAATTATCTTGCTACCTTAAAAAACAAAATTACTTGAATTCTCATTTCTTTGGTGTGTGTGAAATATGGTTAATCCATAGTTAATCCAAGCATTTTAAGATAAAGGGAATGAATATCAGATACAAACCCCAACTAACCTATTGAGAGACCAGTCAGCATCCACAGTTTAAACCAATTGTGTTAATTCAATAAGGATAAAACCATTGACCTGCTTACAGTTCCATTCACTTTCTTTGTGTTAGGTTTCTGCCTTTTATACTATTGTAGAAAGTGATGCTGTATTTTTTTCTGTTTTAAAATAGCAAGGTACCCGATTCTGTGACTGTAATGTGGGAAACTATGCTTTGTATTCTATGTAGCTTTTGTATCTTTGAAAAGGAAAATGCATATTCTGAAGTCTTAGGTCTAATAAAATGTGTGTAAAATTGCTATTGTGTCTTTCTGAAATAAAATTACAGATCACAAATGCTGAACTGTGTTTTGTTTTCACTAATATCTGAATGCTATGAGGTTTTCTGGATATGTCAAAATTGCAGCTCAGAAAAATGTTAGAAGGCCCTGTGTAGCGGGGTGGTCACCCGCTCCTGCCCTGAGGGGCTTAGAACAGCCCAGCAGAGGGCTGTGGCTGGGGCAAGCAGCTCCCAGGCTGATTGGGGACGTAGGCACAGCTGGGAGCCACGCCACAAACAGACCACAGCCGGCCCCTATAAAAAGGCTTTCAGCCAGGAGCACAGACAGTTTCTCTCTGCCTTCAGAGAGAGAGAGAGAGAGGGGCCTGGCTGCTGGGAAGCTCAGGGTGCTTAGAGTGAGGCGGGGCTGGGGAGCTCCAGGCTGCAGGGCCTTGTCCAAGGCCCCATAGAGGCACTGGGTTGCAGAGAGAGGCAGCAGGTCCAGACCCAACCTTGCCTATGATGAGTGGCTGACACTGCAGTCTGCCCCAGGGCGCGGGAGCTAGTTGGTGACTGGCAGTAGCCTATGACTAAGGGAAGGTGGGGATAGGGGGTGGGGGTTCCCCGGGGAGGGGAGATGCCGAGACTGGAGGGGTGTACTGCCAGGGGGCAGCACC
Source organism: Terrapene triunguis (assembly GCF_002925995.2). Taxonomy (NCBI): domain Eukaryota; kingdom Metazoa; phylum Chordata; order Testudines; family Emydidae; genus Terrapene; species Terrapene triunguis. The sequence goes on along the minus strand of NW_020664413.1, from coordinate 64,272,369 downwards.
CCAGATAAAGGGGCACCGGAATTCAGAGGGGGACACGGTGGCCAAGAGGCACAAGGCACTCCGGAGGCTGGAGAGCTAATTCCCTGAGAGACCAGCAGGAGGCGCCGCAGGGGTTAGTCCTGCATCGCTACACCCTGTCATACCTATTCATTATAGAGATAAAAGAAAAAATAGAAATTAAATTACAAAATACAAATTCTAACAGAAGACACGGAGAAAACAGTATGGAAATGTGGCAGTGATATTTATAATGTATTAGGACTGTTGTGTACTAGCTGGAGTCTACTAAACTATGAAAACTGGAGCTTTGGTTTAATCAAAGGTAGTATCCCATGACTTTCACCAATCAGCTTTTATAGTATTATAGAATCCCCATGCCCAAATATGAAAATCATCTTTGGTCAGAAATCTGTAACAGCTTTACCAAATCATTAGTAATAAAAACAGAGGGTAAATATTGCCCCCATGGAAGTCAATGGCAAAACTCCCCTTCACTTTGCTGGAGTCGGGATGTTACCTGGATTCTTTTTCCTTTGGAGATCAGGGATTTCTGGGTTTTTTTTTAACCTTTTGAGATTTAAGAATCTGATTCTGCACATATTTACCCATATAAATAACTCTATTTACGTGACTCCTCCCAAGGAATAATTCACTGAATACACTAATGTTATGCTACTTTCATATTAGTAACAGAGAGGAAGTGGGAGGCTGTTACAAACATAAACTAAAGACATGAAAAGACAGAGCATAGGGTAGGAAAAAGGAAACAATGAGCATCTCGGAAGAAAGAGGCAGTAGAGGGGAAAGAGTTTTCAAGGTGAGCCCATGATGCTTAAAGAGAAGGTGAATAGAAGTCTGTGAAGAAATTCAGGGAGTGCACCTAATGAGGTGTAGGAAATGGAGGCAGGCATTCCTGACTTCCCTGAGTTCTAACAGGTTGATGTAGAGACTGGTTTCCTGAGGTTTCCATCAACCCTGAATTGTGAGGGCATTGAGGTGAGCTCCCATGCCAACAGTGATGCATCTGTTGTCATGGTTACTGTTGGAACGGGACAATGAAAAGAATGCCTGCACAGACGTTGATATGATTCTTCCACCAGTCTAGAGAGCTCCTCACCTGGAGGGGAAGCATGACCTGCCTGTCCAAAGGTTGTTTACCTGGAAGCAGAGGTAGTGTAGCCTTGCATGACTGGTCACAAAGTTGCAAGTTGTCATCTGTCCCAGGAGATATAGAGAGTTCCTTATTGTAGTTTGAGGACACCCCTGAATTGCCCTGAACAGACCTGACAAAGTTATTAATCTGTCTATGTGAAGATAGGCACTGGCTATCAGCAAATCCAAGTATGCCCTTATGAACTGCATTTTCTATACAGGAATTAACGTGGATGTTTTTAGAGAGCTAGAGACCCAATTCTTGGAAAAGGGCAAGGGCCATATGGGTGGAAGATAGTACTTCTTTGTAGGATCTGCCTTTGAGTAGGGGATTGGTAGCTGAAGAAGACAGTGCCTTTGGACTGTACTGACACAGGTGGCGATAGTCTTTGGTGCTGTGGTTTGCCCCATACTGAGAGTGCTGAGTCGGTAGGTAGCGATGGTGCAGCTGTGCCAGGTAATACCAGTCTGGATAGCTTATCTTTGCTCTCTTTGTCTCTCATAGACAGAACTGCGGCTGTTGCTGCCATGTTTCCCTTTAGAGCGCAAGGACCTTCTGGCTCCGCCAGTACCAGAGGAGGAGTTTTTGCCTGTACAGTACCAAGTCAAGATGTCTAGGCTTCCGAGACCATGGAGCTAGCAAGGGACCAGGGCCTTTTAGGAGATGGCTCCTTATATGAGAGTCTAAGCTCCTCTTCTAGAAGGCTTTCCATAGCCTTCCCTGTCTTAGGGGAACCTGCACTGAGGTTGAAGGGAAACTGGATCTGTCTGGAAACAAAGGAACAGGGGGATGTCTTCTGACCTGATTCAGACGCGGCTTGAAGGGATTGCACCATCATACACACCCTCAGTTTAATCTCCCTGTTCTTCCTTGCCGTAGATTTGAGGACCAGGCATAAGTTGAACTTCTGGTAGATATGGGACTCCCCCAAGCAACAGACAAACTTGGAGTAGCCGTCACTAACGTGTAGACTTTAGACAAGAGGCAGCATTTAAAACCTTGTGAGCCAGGCATGCACTGAGGTAGGGGAGGGAAACAAGTTAATCCTCTCAGTACCTCTATCTAACTACAAACAATCTACTCACAACGAACAAAACTAACTAGTTCTAAACAAAAAACTATAGTTACCTCTATAAGAGATTAGCTGAGGCAGGCTCAAGGTGGACACACTAAGACTCTGTCTCGGGTTGTGACACTGGAAAAGGAACTGAGGACAGTTCACCCGCACAGCCCTACATAGACTTGTTGTGTGGCATAGGTATGCATAGGTCACGTGCCCGGGTTGAATGGATGCTGCTAACAAAAATCTCTGATCAAGGGCTTGAGAGGCCCATGGGCACCTGAAATGCACCACCCATGGGGACACTACTCAAAGAAGAGGAGGATAATTTTGTCATTAGACTAGAAGTAGGGTAGATATGGATGATAAGTAGGGAAGCCGGAAAGGAAGTGGTTTCGCTGGGTAAATTAGAGTGTTGGAGATACCTGCACCTATGAAGGTGCATTGGCAGCTTTGGCAAAGGACAACTAAGATGAAAGGTGATAATCATGTACAAGATACCAAGAAAGAGAGCCATCAAGGTCAGAGAGGAATTATGCAAGTGAGGTGTGAAGTAAGATATAAGCCAAGACAAATTTAGGTTGAACATCAGAAAAAATGTCTTAATGGCTGTGGAATAGTCTTCCAATAGAGAAAGGCCCATCCAGGGCTGCCGAGAGTGGGTTCAGGCCCCGGTGAAAAAAAAATTTCGGGCCTCCCAGCAAGGGTGGACCGGCTAAACAGGGCTGGAGAAGCCAGGCCCCAGGCCCCCTTCCGGACCGCCGGGCCCCGGTAATTTGTACCGGCTTACCCCCCTGCCCCCTCGTCGGCCCTGGACCCATTATTTGGGTCCCTGAAAACTAAATTAGACAATGAACTAGAAAATGTTCCCTAGAGAGAAATCCAACATTAGCAGGAGCCATGGACTAACTTTCATCTCTAATTTCTGTTTTTTCTAATATTGTTTATTTCTACTGCATTATTTATTAAGTGCTGACTATGTGCTCTGCGCTGCACAAGACATAAAATAAAGATGGATCTTGACCCAAGGAGCTTGAAGTCTCAAAAGGAAGATGGAAAAAAGACATTTATACCAAGAAACCCAGATGAGAAATAAAGATTTTTTTAAAGCTAATGACCATCCTCTTTTCAACAATCTGTGGGTCTTAAGAACATATGACAAAGGAGTGGCAGGGACCCTCTGGGTCTTCGCGTCTGGTCTCCGGTTACTGCAGACAACCCCATAAGATTCAGGAATCTGAATGATTACAAAATAGGGAAAGATTCCAAATGATTCCAGAATATCTGATTAACAAGACAAATATTGGGACCTATATTGTACTTCAACACACACATCTGCTAATTGAAAAGGGTGATGTTGTTAAAAAGACTGCTAAATGCTACAAAACTGGTGATCTATTTATTCTATTGGTATATTTCATTCTCAGTCCAACATGTTTTACATACAACAAAGACAGAAAGAATTTTTAGTGAATTTTAACATTGTTAGTCAGTCAAGTTAAAATTAGATCTTTTTTTCCCCCTTTGACTTTTAAACATCTTGTTAAATATAATTATCAGCTGGTTAATAACAGTGGTTTAAATAGATGACAAAATGTGATCTTTAAAAACTACTCAAACAGAATAACATGTGAAATAATTTTATCCCAAGCAGCACTACACAGAACTATCTCAAAGCAGAGGAAAGGCTGCCGCATACAGCATTCCACTCTGGATCATCAGTTCAAACCCCATGTCAGAGGCTAAATTCTGCCCTTTCTGTGGTCAATGTGAGCTATGTGTGCGGTCCTTAGAGTAGTAATAACTGAAACCACTATCATATAATGACTACTGAAATAAGTTGATGGCTGCATTGTAGCTCCTAGTGTCATCATAAAAGCTATCATTGTAATGGGCAATGGTACTAGCAGTTTCAGCACAGTGAACTGCTTTGTCATTTCAGAAATAATCCCTCAAGATAGTTAAGACCAAAGCAGACTGTGACAAACTTCAAAAAGATCTCACAAAACTAAGTGATTGGGCTACAAAATGGCAAATGAAATTTAATGTGGATAAATGTAAAGTAATGCACATCGGAAAAAATAATCCCAACTATACATACACTGTGATGGGGGCTAATTTAGCTACAACAAGTCAGGAAAAAGATCTTGGAGTCATCGTGGATAGTTCTCTGAAGATGTCCACGCAGTGTGCAGAGGCGGTCAAAAAAGCAAACAGGATTTTAGGAATCATTAAAAAGGGGATAGAGAATAAGACTGAGAATATATTATTGCCCTTATATAAATCGATGGTATGCCCACATCTCGAATACTGCGTACAGATGTGGTCTCCTCATCTCAAAAAAGATATACTGGCACTAGAAAAGGTTCAGAAATGGGCAACTAAAATGATTAGGGATTTGGAACGGGTCCCATATGAGGAGAGATTAAAGAGGCTAGGACTCTTCAGCTTGGAAAAGAGGAGACTAAGGGGGGATATGATAGAGGTATATAAAATCATGAGTGATGTGGAGAAAGTGGATAAGGAAAAGTTATTTACTTATTCCCATAATACAAGAACTAGGGGTCACCAAATGAAATTAATAGGCAGCAGGTTTAAAACAAATACAAGGAAGATCTTCTTCACGCAGCGCACAGTCAACTTGTGGAACTCCTTACCTGAGGAAGTTGTGAAGGCTAGGACTATAACAGCGTTTAAAAGAGAACTGGATAAATTCATGGTGGTTAAGTCCATTAATGGCTATTAGCCAGGATGAGTAAGGAATGGTGTCCCTAACCTCTGTTTGTCAGAGGATGGAGATGGATGGCAGGAGAGAGATCACTTGATCATTGCCTGTTAGGTCCACTCCCTCTGGGGCACCTGGCATTGGCCACTGTCAGAAGACAGGATACTGGGCTAGATGGACCTTTGGTCTGACCCGGTACGGCCGTTCTTATGTTCTTATGTTCTCCAGAACAGGGTTGAAGGCAAATTGATAGAACGGCTGCGGGAAGCTTTCACTTTCACTGCCTGCACTGCAACTGTTCTGTGATCAGAGGGCTTCAAGCACCTCTCACAAGCACTGCATTCAAAAAGTACATTTATTATATTGAATATTCAAAGAATTAAAATGGAGGAAAGTATGTGTGCTGTGTTCCATTTCACAGACAGGAAACTGAGGCAGAGAGAGATTCCACTAAAATGGTATGTTCATTGAGGATGCCTCAATGACTCGGATGGAAATTACTGTCTTGTATTATATCCACAAAAGAAATATGGGACAGGAAGCGGCAGGACAAACTTTCCATAATTCTTCATCAATAACCTGGAAAGACAACCTCTTGAGTGAAACACTGCCTAGTTTCGAAGTCATAATATTTTCTACTCTGACTGCTAACAAAGACTTGTGTCAGTGGTTTTGGTGATGCATTAGCATAGAAGCACTTAGGCGTCTGTCATTTTGAATCAGCTTTCTGTGTAGCTCTCCTGCTTAGGAAATGTTAAATCAGGAACATCATGTGTTAAACATGAAAAGACAAAACAGAACTTTTTGATGTTCAGGTTTTTGTGACTTGTGTCTGTGAGACTGGCTGGGAAGAGCATGCATTCCTGTTTAAGACATTTGGTCTGTGTTAAATTATGGCTATGAAACATGGACATTCAAACAATCAATAATAAAGAAATTACAATCCTTCAAATTATGGAGTTTTAGAAGAATTCTGAAAATATCATGGATAGAGCAGCCAATGAAAGAGTATGAAGGTGATTAGAACTCAGCAAACACTAATCAGAGCTCTTATGAAAAGAAAGGTTTAGTCTCCAGGGCATATTTTAAGAGGTGCGCAGCGGGTGACGCATGTTTACAAGGAAAGATGATGGAAGAAGAACATGAGGCAGAAAAACATCTGGGGTGGGTGATGTCATATCCTGGGTGGATCAAAAGGACTGTTCATCTACAAAGAGATACCAGGGGTTCAAACTTCCAGTAATGGAGATGCCACATAAGAAGTAGTAGAAAGACAAAATGCTTCTGAAATATAGTTGTAGTGGTTACATCAAGGGAGGGTCATCAAGATATATGTGGCCAAATTCTGCTGTCAATTCATCTGGACTAAGCCAATGAAGTTATTCTGATATTACATTCAGAGCAGTATGGTTGCTATTGCTATTTCTGTCACTTCAGACTCTGTGCAATCTGGGGCAACTCCCTTAAAGTCTGGGGACCATACTCGTCCCTGCTCCCGCATAGTGCTTCTTGCACCTGGTGAATTCTCTAGGAGGCCAATGTGGCTGCTACAATTGGACTGTGAATCAGGCCCTGTGTGCTCCACTTTCTCCATCTCTAAAATGTGGAGAACACCTCTCTACCACCATTGTAAAGCTCTTTCAGATTCTTGGGGTGAAAGGTGCTATGTACGTTCAAAATATTTGTCAGTAACAGTATTATACACATTTCCCCAGCATGAACTGTTCAGGAAGAGATGACCATTTTTTCTTCTTTAGAGAGTGAGGAAGTTAAGATGACCGTATTTCTCAACCTTGCTGTCCAGAAATATTTGAAATCTAGCCATACTAGCTCCCTCCCCCTTAGAGATTAAACTAATGGTTGAAATCTTGTTATTCCAAATTAATTTTACAAGTAAACAATGTATCAGACAATCCTTCCTTGTATGTCCACAAGGTGAAAGAGAGAATCTCAAAGTGAAACCTTGGAAGGAGATTTATTTAGATTTTACATATTCTGACTACTAATGAGCTAATGAGAGGAGAAGAGAAATTGACGACATTTGAGGAAGTTCTTTCTGGAGAGGGGAGTAGCTACAAGCACACAAAAAAATGAACAGATGGAGAAATCAAGGGCCCAATTCATCCTAGTGTAACAATGGACATACACCAGGAACAATAGAACCTGGAGACTCAAGTATGTATAGTGCTGTGGCCCATTCAAAAAGGATTTTTTTGAATGTAATCTCTCTCCCCCACAATACAGGAAGCATTTCAGTTTTGCTTAAAGCTAATTTAGTTATAAAATAGCGGATCCTAACACGTAAGTGTTCAATAATAGAATTAGGGTGTGTTGAATATTACAAAACAACAGACAAATGTAATCTGCGTCCTGGGAGACTCTGAGGAATTAATTTTAAATTTTACACCTGAACTGTCTGGGTTTAATTAAATAGAATAAGCCAGTATTTCAATACAAATACTAATAAACATATTAACAATGAAAAGCAGATATTTATATGGAAGGCCAGGGAAAAAAAACCCTATTATTTACTTCAGCTAAATTAATTGGGATGCCGAGAGGTGAATATGCTATTTAATTGGGTGGTAACAAGTAACAGTTTTCACTGAACTCAGAAGCAGGCAAGCAGGTAGCACTCATTTACATATGCAAAATCACTGCTTAACATTGCTCCTAATCGCTCTTCAGAGAAGAACAATATTGAAAATAATTTGTACTCATCTGAAGACTATCTTCAGCACATTATAAACCAGGATTACTGTCTTTTATCTAAGAGTTATTTATCTGTTGGGCGCTTTGAGCAATATGTACTTCCCTCGGCATATAATTTCAAAGCTTATTAGTATTTTGGTTGCCTCCATTTTTGGGCGCCCATCTTGAAAGGGCCTGATTTTCAGAGGGTGAAGACCACCCATCCTCTGAAAATCAGGCCCCTGAAAGGTGTCTCCTGTTCAGCCACCAGAATTGCCCATCACTATTAAAAATTTGGGCCCAAATCAATAAATCATGAGGTTGTCCTGAAGAGCTGTCAATTTTTGTTTAATTATTACTAGTACAGAACAAACAGCAGAAAGGACAACAAACATCTCTGCCATATGCTCCTTGATATCCATGCACCCTTCAAGGAAGCTGTAAGTATGAATATCAAGGTAGTGTCAAGTATAACAGCAACTATGATCATATCTGTGGTAAGCCTCTGAACCTGCCCAATGTGACTCGGATGTTTCCAGAAGTCACAGTAGTCCAAATAAACTGAGTGCTTGTACAGTTAGTAACTTCTCTCCTGACTCCAGAGTGCCTACTAAACAATACAAGAGAGTGAAGAATTTCTATCTTTCAGATAAACTGAACCACACAGGGAAGTCTATTTTGTCAACTACCTAAAAAATCAGATCCAATCTCCGCACTGTCCAATGAGATTTCAGTGTATGGAAGAATAATACAAAGTTACTCGCTAGGTCATGCCATTATCAATGATATTATTGACCTTATTAACATTGTCATAGATGTCCCTATTTTTAATTCCTCAAATTTATTTATTTAAGTCATTCTCAGGCCTAGAGAGAACATTTTTGAAATGATAAAGATTAGAAAAATATTCAGCAGGAAAACACAACCCATATTTAACTACTAGAGATTTTTCTTTTTTCCTAGTGTCTATGTACAAATTGCACAGTCTGTTATTGTATATTGGAAAAACAAATATAATTACATGAAAAAAAAGAAAATGAAATTCTACTATAACTATAACTATATACATATATATATAAAAATATTGTTGTCAAAGTATTGAATATTCAGGTCCTCCACATACAAAGCCCTTATCAGAATAGTTTGAATGGAGCACTGGCATTGTGCCCATTAGCCAATGAGGGTTAACCAAAGAGGTGTTACACACACACGCGCACACACACACAAATACACACACCCTTTCTAGAGGTTTCCCTGGCTCCTTCTGACCAGGAGCGTTTAGAGGTGGGACCCACTCTTCCTGACCATTATCTTTTGACATATTAAAATAATGCCTACATTTATTTTAGAACTGTCCTATTGCAGTCAATCCATGCATACAATTTTGGGCACTGCTGTGCCTTTAAGATGTGACTTGTGAAGCTCATCGGCCTATCTACACTTCCGATGATCCCATCACTGTTGGCTCTACCCTGCAGTGGAACAAGGCTTTTTTGTCTGAATCAACTGCTGTCTGTGTCTATGCTTTCAGGGGCAGGGGCTGGTAGGTAAAATAAACAGTGGGACACGTGGGGTGAATATACAGCAAGCATAAAGAATTGAATAAGGAGAAAAAGTCTTCTGGTTTAAGGTAAAGATTTGGGGTGAGGGATGAGGGAATATCATTTGTCTTTTAAAGGCCATCACATGTAAAGAAATACCGTATATACTCTTTCATAAGCTGAATATTTTTGGTTAAAAAGTGACGTATCAAAGAGCGGGGGTCGGCTTATAAATGGGTCGACACCAAAATTTGATGATTTTAAACTCTATGGAATCATTGAATTGAATATCTAATACATTGTCGTTTTGTTTACCTGAAGAGTCTGCAGGCATGGAGCCCCTCAGCTCCCTGTGGCCGCGGTTCGCCATTCCCAGACAATGAGCTCCCATGCCTGCAGACGCTGCAAGTAAACAAAATGTCCCAACCCGCCAGCGGCTTACCCTGACAGGCCGGGAGCCAAAGTTTTCCAACCCCTGAAATATAGGGTCGGCTTATGAAAGGGTCATACAGTTTTTGCTATTTTTACCTATCCATTTTGGGGGGTTGGCTTATAAACAAACAGGCTAATGAACGAGTATATACGGTACATATTTCTCTGTGGAAATTAGAATAATGCTTTCAATCCTAATCCTAATTTGCAACAACGTTACCTACTTACTTTAAAGTCTGGTTTTCAACCAATATTTTAGCAGTACTTGATTAGAGGAAGCACATAAACTAGAAAATGGAAATTAAGAACAATGTAAGCTAAGCAAATGAGCAAAAGCAAGATTGCAAAATCAAGCTATTCCGCTCTGCCATACAGAATATAACCCATCCCCAAAGAATCAGAGCATACACTCTAGCAAAATATGGTGAGATTGTTTAAGAGCTTTATAATTAACATTCTGCTGAACTCTCACCATTTACCAGGTAGAATCAAAATGTTTGGATTCCAAAACATGCTTGTTTTGTTGTTGTGTTTTAAATCTCATAGGTAAGTATCAGCTTTCCACAGGAATGTCAATGTGCATTTTTTTAAAAAAAAAAGAGGACAGTTCAGATTTTGAAAAGTTTGTGGTTGAGAAATTTAAATTAGCCAAATTCTATTAACATTTTAATAAACATTTCGGGACACGGATTATTAATTTACTTTATATTTGTACAGCAACTAACAACACAGCCCTGACCTGACTGAGGCCTCTAGACACCACCACAATATAAATGTTAAACAATACTAATAGCAATAACTTAGTATTGAAGGTCAGACTCTGGTTCTGTCTGTACTGAAACGTATACGGAAATTAATGTGAAACCTAACTTTGCCTCTTTGCCCTAACCTGCCCTTCTCATTTAAAAAGCAGAATGCCTCGGCAATCCATTCTGGTAATGACATGATAATCATCAAACAGAACACCCTACACTAGACTCCACTCTCATTGACTTTGCATAGATCAAAACCTAAATTAAACATTCCCGATTTCCAATTTGTCTCTTATCTGCAATCCTGCTCCCTGTTATCTACAATTTTTCAAAACTAAGTGCTACGGTGCTATTTGCCAGCGGAAGAGTACATACTGAGCTTTAGAGGGCAACCACCACCATTAGCAGATGAGTATTTGCTATAAAGTGTGCTGTTCTACATGCTACCACCAATTTCTCCATGTAGGAAAGAAGATTCTGAACTGGGCATAACTCTGGCTCCCAAAATTAGGAAAACACTTTTGAGACAATAGAGTAGAAATCTCCATTTCCTGCCCTTTTCTGATACAGAACCAGGGAGGTCAACAAGCACTACTGGACTCTGTCAACATTCTAAGGCAACTAATATGTCTACATGCTGCAGTTGTCAATGCTCGCCTGAATCTTCCCTATGTACTGTGATAGTGTAACAAAATTACTCCACTTGGAGCAATGCTGTGCTCTGCGATCAGTCCTTGGTTTTCACATTGAAGGCACATGCAAAAATGGAGTCTCTTTTGGCTGGATTATAAAAGCCCAAAACTATTTTATGCCCTTTAGAGGTGTTTTCACAGCTTTCCTTTTGTGTAAGGAATGTCTTCTCCAATACTGCAGGGCACAGAAACAGCCCCACATTTCAGCAAAATGAACTTGCTCAAATCCTTTTAATGAAAGAAATAAAACTCTTTAGAAGAGGATGGAGAATTTAGCTCTTATGGGAGCCTTTACAAGCCATTATTTCTGACATTTAGTTTCTCAAACCAATAACGCTCTATGTGAAGTTTGTCCTAACAACTGTGCACATGTACACAGGATATGCCTAGGAACTTTGCATGTTACAGACACTCATGTCCTTCCTCACTTTTTTCAACATTTCTGTGAATCTTTCTTGCAAACGGGAGAATTTATGTTTTACTCCATTTCCCCCTGCCCCCAATTCATTGAATTTCTCTCAACATAAAGACATCTCCAAGTTACCTAGTTAGGAATTTCCCCAACAGAGAGATTGGAATAGCACTAATCAGAATGAGCCAGGGAAAGTAATTCATCCTAAGCATTTGACCTCTTTTAGCACTGCAGTGCTAGTCAGTCTCCTGGTGTGCTGCAGGGTATAATATTAATGCTTAGAACCCTAATCATTTCAGGCTTTCCATAATAGGTCTCAGTTTCTGCCAGCTTCTTTAGTGCCAAGAAGCTTTCGGGATGGAAAACCTTTGCATGTAACTTTCCTTATTTGTCAAGACAAGGTGGGTGAGGTAATATTTTTTATTGGACCAATGTCTGCTGGTGAGAGAGACAAGCTTTCAAGCTTACAAGACCTGAAGAAGAGCTCTGTGTAAGTTTGAAAGCTTGTCTTTCTCACCAACAGAAGTTGGTCTAATAAAAGATATTATCTCACCCACCTTGTCTCTCTAATATCCTGGGACCAACATGGCTACAACACTGCCTACTATATTATGTATGGCATTTCGGCTTTTTCAGTCTGTTTCAAGAAATGGACTGTTACTGTTCTAGTTCTTTCTTTAGGATTAGAACATTAATGTAGACCATCACACTCTCTCAGTGAGACAAAAAAACATCTCAGTGAAAAAGCTCTTTAGAGAGTCTAAAGAAAACCTTTTATGTGCTGACCTCCACTGGTATCCTTTTAAAATCTAAAATTGGAGCAGCAGCTGTGGTTTCTTTTCTGGGTCAACAACCTTTTTGATTAAGCGTTAAATGGACCTTCTCATCTCTTTCACATCACAGGATTTCTTCGAGGTTTGCTCCTCTAAATTACCATTCAAATTTCTCTCTTTTGCAGGCTGTTATTTTAGGTCACCATTTTCTGAACTACTGCAGGTCTGCTAGCTCCTTTAATCTTGTTGTTAGTTGCATCAGCCTATCCTTGCCTCTAGAATTTTATATAGTGTCAAGTATGTGATGCAATTGGCAAATCATTAGGCATCAGATTATTATCAGCTTCAAATCCCACCTTAGAATTTTCCATTTTAGTACAAAAATGCACCTCTTTTATTCTACCTTTGGGGATTTGTTTTCTCTCTTGTAGTACTAACACTAGCAACCATAGTATGATTTTAAAAATCAGAAAGCTATATTTAAAGATTTGGTTCTATAGAGCTGGAAAAGAGAACATTAGCCCAAATAGGAGAGAGACAGAAGAGTACATCAGAGGGGAAAAAAGAAAATAGGGGGAAAGCAGGAAAAGAAGATAGAGATGGAAAAAGATAAGGATAGATGTGTTTTCTTGTGGTCCCTTTTTATTGTAAACAACACGTTCCTTTGAAAATGTGTTTTATGGGAGGGTCCCTGTTATTTAATTTACTAAGGAGATGATTTCACCATGTGTATGTGATAGGTATTGTTACATTTTCAGCCTCATGCCATAGGGTTGATTGAGAAACAGGTTGACAGTCTGTTATAACTCACGGGCATTGCTTCTTGTCTTGTATCTAAGAATATATTTATTACAACTCTAGGTGCTTTTTTTAAAATACAGAATGGGATGTCTAATCATCTAACATAATTCACCAAGAATAAGTAAAAGGTGCAGATGGGCACAAAAAGAAAGTAGAAAGGACAGAGAGTATTATTATTATTTGTATTACCTAAGAGTTTGAGTCGTGGGACCAAGATCCCACTGTACAAACACAGAACAAAAAGATGGTCCTCCCTGCCCCAAACAGCTTACAATGTAAGTATAAGACAATAAACAACAGATGGATATAGACAGACGGGGAAGTACAAGTAAACAATGAGACAATAGTAGTCAGCATGACATGCTGTGCTTTCTGCACACTATCAGCCTTACCAATGTCAAGTTTTGTGTAGGCATCATGGCAAGGGAGAGTTTTGAGACAGGATTTGAAGGTAGCTTTGCACATGTGCACAGGGAGCACCTCCCAAGTGTTTGTGCACACATGCATTTGGACTCTTACTCTCTCTCTCTGTCTCAACACACAATCTCTTGGACTCATTCTCAAAGAGGTGAGGATCGGGCAAGGCTACCTTCCTTGCATTTCAACAGCATCAAATCAATTTCCTAGCTCAGTGTTTCCCAAACTTGGGACGCCGCTTGTGTAGGGAAAGGCCCTGGCGGGCCGGGCTGGTTTGTTTACCTGCCCCGTCTGCAGGTCCGGCCGATCGCGGCTCCCCTGGCTGCGGTTCGCTGCTCCAGGCCAATGGGAGCTGCAGGAAGCGGCAGCCAATATATCCCTTGGCCCGCGCCGCTTCCCACAGCCCCCATTGGCCTAGAACAGCAAACCGCGGCCAGTGGGAGCCGCGATCGGCCGAACCTGAGGACGCAGCAGGTAAACAAACCAGCCCAGCCCACCAGGGGCTTTCCCTACACAAGCGGCATCCCAAGTTTGGGAAACACTGAGCTAGGACATTGATTTGATGCTGTTGAAATGTCAGAAAGGTAGCCTTGCCCGATCCTCACCTCTTTGAGAATGAGTCCAAGAGATTGTGTGTGTTGAGACAGAGAGAGAGAGTAAGAGTCCAAATGCATGTGTGCACAAACATACACACATTGTATGGATGGAGAAGTTTATGGCTTGCGTTTATACTGAGAGGGACCTAGTAGATTTTTGCCTACGCAGGTACTTTTTCTTGACAATTTCACAACACTGTGATAACAGATCTATTAAGACAAACAAGAGCTGAACTGGACTCCCAGTGGGCATGGTGCCCAAATGCTACCTTTGAAAACTTCTCCCTCAAAGTTTCTATTCTGCTCTGAAAGAATCAAGCCAAAGCCTGTTATTCTGTCTCCAGGAGCTGAAGGTTCAAATAAGGCATCCCTGAGTGGCTACTGCAGTCACATGCAATTTAGTTCACTTCAAGACAGCACAAACACTGAGTGAGACTGCGCACAAAAGACGAATGCCATCTCTTGGACATCTTCAGACACCACTGAAAACCATTGGGATCCCTTCTGATAGTTGTTAAAAAATAAACCTTGACACTAAACAGGTACAAGAAACCGAGAATTTCTCTCATGTTCCTCCCCTGCTCCCCAAAAATGTATTTTAAAAGGTTACTCAATGTTTTTGAAAGAATAAAGCTTGAACGTTGCCAAAGGAAAGGCAACACAGATAAAAGCAAAAACTTAGCTGATCCGCTAAATACAAGGTACAGAAACACAGAGACAAGCATAGCAAACAGCCGTAACTACAGCCCCTCAAATGGCAGCACAGAACATGAACTCCTGGCTGTTGGGGTTGGTGAGGATGACCATTATACCATAAGTGAGATCACATGGAGGCTCAGGAATTTGATCTATGGTGGTGCTATCAGAGTCACAGGCTGGGAACAGCAATTCAGGAGTGGTAACACACTACTCGCATCGGAAGAACTTGAGCAAGTGCTCAAACAGCTGTACTCTCTTGTGTCAAGAGAATCAGAGCTTTAATGACCAGCAAGTGCAGTATAAGAGGATCTATTCAGAACTAATAAAAAACGTGCAGACTTCTACCTCTCAGACACCTATTGAAATATTCAAATGACACAACTTAGACTACTGGTATTTTCCAACTTAAATTCCCAGGCAGATGGTGGCAAAGTACATTGATATGGGTATATTTGTGCTGATTTGCAAAGTTTCTTTTATTACATGTATTCATGAAGGAATGTTTTCTTTCTTTCTCTTCCGTTGGTCTGCAAATTCTCACAAACCTAAGTCATTAATATGTATTTACTTTCAGTTACTTAAAAACGCAAGAGGGTTTTTTCATGCACACTAGGTTATTCTGGGAGGTAGCTCTCCAATCACTCCCACGATTATTTCTGAGAGCTTTGATTGTGCAGAAGTAAATTCACGGCTGAATAAGTCTGTACTTCTGAAAAGATAATGAAAATGTAGCAAGACAGAAAAGGAATTAGCCCATGTGCAAATTTAAGTGTCTGAACGTTGCACTATGTAACTACATAGAGACAGAGCTGGTATTTAGTAATTGGACGCAATTTACCTGGTGGTAGCCATCAATCAATTAGGTAGCTTGTTCCACCTGCCTCAACCAGAGTAATATTGGGAGAGCCTGTGGAAGGGTCTCATACTTTGCCTTTATAACTTTCTCTCTAATGTGTTCTTTCTCTAGCATTGTCAAAAGCCACTTCAGTTTGTTTTAGACTTTGGAGACAGCTAACCTACTACTTATAGCACCACATGGGGGAAATTTATAATAGAGAATTTAAAAATAATCTAATAAAACAGGGTTTATTTTTAAGTAATTTAACTGGTGGGAAGACTCTATAAGGACCATCTCTTGAATGCACTAAATAGATAGCTGGATATATGTTCAGGAAAGAGCCAAGAAAAAAAAAAAGAAAGATAAAGTTTAGATTTCTTTTCTTCTCTGATTTTTGGTCATTGTGTTGGTGATATCCCAAATCAATAGTGCAATAAACTGCACAGTACATAAGAGACTGCAAACACTCATATTCAGTAGACAGGGCAGAGATTTTGTAATTTCATACATACTTTACAACTTCCTGCAGAGGTTCTATCCCATTATCAGTACATGTTCTTAGTATGAAAGAGAAAGAAATGCAGCCAGTTAGCTGAATTTCCATCACAATATCTGGATGAAATACCATTAAGACTGAATTCAAGAGAAAATGCAATGATGCTTTATTAGTGAGTCATATTTTCTAAACAAAGCAGTTAGGCACAGCAACACGTCATGAGATCTGAAAAAAAAAAAAGGAGATCTTGCAGTAACTTCAAAATTAACTTATGTTGCCATTATATTATCATTTTTGTTTCTCATCCATGGGCACTAGTTTTCCAAGACTGATCACATCAACCAGCTACACCCATTGCAAAGTAGTCATTCAACAGTAGCACAAAGAAAAGAAGACAGAAAAAATGGATTTCTTAGCTGCCTGGTTTTTTTGCTTTAGGATTCTGGATTCTTTACAAATTGATTAGGTTCGCTTTATTCACAGCTAGAGCAAAATGTTGAAGGGTCCTACCAATCAACTGCTTCTCCAAAATGTATACTTCCCACAGCAGGTGCTAAGAAGTGTATTAGTTCAAGTTAATTTCCAAGCAAAACCATTTCAACATTCAGCAATGGAATATTAAAATAATTAAAATTTTGCCTTAGGGATATGAGTAATAACTTTGAAACAAAATACTCCAGCGATTTACAGGACTATAGATGCTTGGATAAATATGGGTTGGATCAGTGGCCTTGATTCTGAACTGCGCCTCTCAGGAGGTGCAGCCTGGAATGGTGGACTCAGGGAGCAAAGCTGACTTTAAGACACCTTTGTGCCTACCAATGTCTGGGCTCTCCTGGGGGTCTGCCCTAAGACCATCTTTCATGCATTCAAGAATTTCTGATATTTTAAGGTATTAGGAAGATGTCTGGGTCCATATAAACTAGTGCCTGAATTAGTTCAATGTTCTGGATTATGATTTATACATGGACGTCTGTTTGAAAAAAATAAAATTGTTGACTAAAGTTTCTGACTTTTCTCCCTTTGTCTTAGCTTCCTTTTAAGCAGTCAGGCATCCATATTCAATGGCTGTGGGTGTTGGTGGTGTGCTGGACCATGGCTGAGGTAATCTGGTTTCATCTGGAGGTGTCAGTATGTTAACATCAGTATGGGTTTCAAAAAATTCCATGGTCTCTGTGTCTTGTATGGTGTAATAAGTATGGAATTTGGCTCATTCTGACCTTCTATTATGTACTTCTCTGGGCTGGAGGGATACTGGATGAAAACATATAGAGGATGTTGTGACCACAGTTGCAGCAGAAGAACATTGACTGCAGAGTTCATTGATTAGGCTCCCTGGAAAGTACAGCAGGCCTTTGAAATTTTCTATGGAGGCCTAGAGTGCCAAGTAATCTTACAACCCATTCAAATGCTTTCTGGATCAGAGATATTCCAAGGGCTGCAAGGACCTTCTGCTCAGCCAGTCTGCCATTAGGTTGATGTTCCTTTTATATGGATGCACTTGAGGGACATAATGTTCATTTTGCCTCTTAACTGTGTGGAGGAGCTTCTGCTGAAGCTTCAGTCCCTTTGTTCTTTGTTGTCAGTTCAGTTAGGAGACGGATTACATTGTCTGTTGCTACTATTGCCTGTTGCTTTTTCCAATTTCTGCTTCTCTTGCTGTGCTCAGCTCCAGGAAATGTATGCTGTTTTCCTTCTGTTCCTCTGAGTGATTTCTGCAGATGATGCCTCCCCTTCAATAGGTCACATCCTCAAAGGCTAGCATCTGATGTCAGGACAATTCTCCACTTGCCAAAACTTCTATGGCCACCAGATCAAGATTCCCATAATTTTTCCAGTTCTTTGGACAGAGAGATTCATTGAGGAATGTTGTAGAGACCATTTGTTGAAGAATAGAACTCTGAGGGATCATCATTTTAAAGCACACATGCAAAAAAGGCTTACTATGCAGTTACTGCAACCATCCATGTTCTGTGAATGGAGCATTGGTCTAACAGTCAAGGCCATCAGTTACAACCCTTCGGCCAGCATTTCAGTCGGCTAGCTCTGCTTGCCCCCTCCAAGTCACCTATCAGCTGGAGACTGTGCTTTAGAAAGAAACGAAAAAGAACTGTACTTCAGGCAATCTGCTGCTGAGGTTGTGACACCAATCTGTAGTGTGCTTTAAGGGGAGAGAAGAGTCATCACATGGTACAATAGTACTAACTGAGTCCATGCAATAATGACCAGCAGCAAAAACACATACTGTGCTTTGTAGTTGCTTCTCAATGGGCTTCCTATATGATAGAAGTATTATTCAAATAGATTAGGGTTGGAAGGTAATATCTATGTATATTTTACCAATTCTGTGAAGGCCAGAATAATCCTGATCCAATTGCTGGAAGAAAGGAATGTATCAAAGATCATTTAAATGAGAAGTTTCCAATTTACTGTACCTCTATATTCAAATAGCGATTTACCCTTTGAATATTTAAAAATGGCTAATGGAAACACTATGATAAAATGAACGGTCTGAACGTTAACATGGCTGCGGTATTTCAGGATCTTGATGTGATGTTAAAATGGAAAAATCTTTAAGCTTTCCCCCCCCCCCCAATATCTCTTCACAAAATAATTTAAAACACAATTGGGGGGAGGGATAGCTCAGTGGTTTGAGCATTTACCTGCTAAACCCAGGGTTGTGAGTTCAATCCTTGAGGAAGCCACTTAGGAATCTGAGGCAAAATCAGTACTCAGTCCTGCTAGTGAAGGCAGGGGGCTGGACTCAATGACCTTTCAAGGTCCCTTCCAGTTGTAGGAGATAGGCTATCTCCATTTATAAAAAAAATAGTAGGAGCCAGGATCAAGTGAGAGCCAATTTGCTAGAGTGAGATCCCTGAAATACAGTACAGGTGCTACAAACTGAAACCTATTTCTATACTACCGGTGACAATGTATTCACCATCAAAAACAGATGGGACACCAGGAACTTTCTGAAGCAGGATTTCATGCAATCACAAGCCATAATTTGCATTTGATTTACAAAGAGAAATAAAGACAGCCTTTCTTTGCTTTGATGAGTTAAACAAGAAATTAACAAGATAGGCTCTTCAAAGATACCCTGTTCCACTTAGGGACCTTAAATGATGCTCTGAACCAGAAAGAGATTCCTCCTTCCGAGCAGTTTTAGGCAACTGGGCAGTAAACTCTTTATGCTATCTGTGTTTGTAAAAAGCATTGACTCCTTTGTGTAAATCTGATGCAGGAAGAGCATGCAGACTGTGCAAGCTACCCTATAACGCTGAATACTGTTCTCCTACCTCCATCTAATACAAGTGTTGTCTATCTGAATAGACAATTATTTTTTTCCTAATCTGCCCACAGTTTACTATGTACACGTTGCCGTGGTTGCCCTTACAAGCTTGCCAGTTTGGCCGTAAGGGCCAAATATATAAAAGAGCACAGGGACAATTTTTCAAGTGCTGAGCACCTACAAACTGGGCCAGATTTTAAGAGTTCGTCTCCCTTTAATTTACCTTAATAAGCACCAGACTTACAGAAGGACTCGGCCCTATACATGTGACATTCGCAGCCAAATTTTCAAAGCTCAGCATGTGGGTTGCAGTGGGAGCGGAGCTCTTTTGAAAATCTCATCCAGTATAAAGATAGATAATGGTAATTGTAGTATTCCTTAGGGTTACCGTAGGAGGAGCCAAGGGAATGCTGCAAATACAGAGGTAATGTTATTTAGTTTCTAAGACAATTGGCATTTTTTAGAGGCCACTTGTGTAACTTGATCATCTTTAGCTTCATCTACCCAGATAATACTTTTCATTAGTTACTGTGTTGTTCCTTAAATGCTCTGGGTATGATTCTCATTTACACCAAGAACCCTTTACAGCTCTGGCAGCGTAAAGGGGCTTTTAGAGTGGACATGTTACATTTACACTGATTTTAAGTTCTCTTTTATATTACCAGGGGCCTTAGTGTAAATGAAAATCAGGTCCTCTACGTAGCTTGGCCTGGAATCAATAAGATGAAATTCAATAAAGTGAGCTGCAAAGTACTTCTCTTAGGAAGGAAAAATCAAATGCACAACTACAAAATTGGGAATAATGGACTAGGTGGTATTATTCCTGGAAAGGATCTGGGGGGTATAGTAGGTCACAAATAGAATATGAGTCAACAGTGTGATGCAGTTGTGAAAATGTCTAATATCATTGTGGGATGTATTAATAGGAATGTAGTATGTCGGTCAAAGGAGGTATTGGCTCGCTCTACTTGGCACTGGTTGAGTTGTGGAATCCCCATCACTGGAAGTTTTTAAGAACAGGTTGGACAAACACCTGTCAGGGATGGTCTAGGTTTATTTGGTCCTGCCTCAGTGCACAGAACTGGACTTGATGACCTCTCGAAGTCCCTGACAGCCCTACATTTCTATGATTCTATGATAATAAAGTACATGCAATTTTAGGGTTTACCGCTATGACAAAGCCCTTAAACACTGTTCTCCTGGATTTAGAATATCAACCCTTCATGGTAATTTCTTTCTAATTCATTATTTCCTATGTATGAAAGTAGCCAAAGTATTTCAATACACTGTGTGATTTGAATTCACTTCACTAAGAAATAGGATTATTTCAAAAAGTTGTATAAAATTTACCCTAGCAAACTGTTATTTGGTGCCGATTTTTCCACACTATCAAATCTAAATGTCCAAAACATAATCCTAATAAGAATGAGCATGTTACACTGGTGAGAAATTCATGGGGAATAGAGCCACTGGCCACATGTTCAAGCACACTGTTCATTTATGCAATTTATGGGAAATGGCTTCAAATACAAAATAGAAAATCTATTTTCATTCCCGGCAAACCAAACAAATAGTACGGTTTTAGTAACAGTAATCTGATCAAGTCTAAGTGAAAAGAAACAACACTGGGGAAAAATGAAAGCAGGAATGAAGTCACACACAAAAAAAGGCATTTTGTACATAAAAATGAAAGCCCTTGATATACGCCTACAGATATACACAAGCACCATATTTTGAGGGCAGATTCACTTCTATACTCTTGAGTGCTTTGTGCTGCTCTAATGATACAATACATCTGTAAACCCAACCTAGTCAGCTGGTGAAGCTGTGCTTATGCCTGCTTTGCCACAGCTGTGTGATGCAACCAGAACCCCAAGCGTACTGGTGATTGTAGCCCATATCCAGTATTGGCAACTCGCATGATTTTATCAGGAGTCTAATGATGATTGGTGGTTCTGTTACAGCACCAGCTTATACCCTCTTTTTTAAAACACAAATTTGCAATCCTCATCGTGATATAGAGAAAAGCTTGAAAACATGACCCTAAAGACTCAAAAAGCAGAAGACAAAAGAACTTTTGGAGTACTGACATGATTTTTGAATGCCTGGCACTGGCAGTACTCATCATCATCAAGGTCGACCCCAAAGGGACGTAGCCTCCTTCCAGATTGAATGCCATT
Organism: Terrapene triunguis; assembly: GCF_002925995.2. Classification (NCBI taxonomy): domain Eukaryota; kingdom Metazoa; phylum Chordata; order Testudines; family Emydidae; genus Terrapene; species Terrapene triunguis. Next base: position 64,250,819 of record NW_020664413.1, on the reverse strand, counting down.
GGCAATACTGTATAGCATTATTTATGGATTCATAAGAACATAAGAATGGCCATACTGGGTTAGACCAATGGAGTAGCTAGCCCAGTATCCTGTTTTCCAGTAGTGGCCAGGGCCAGATGCTTCAGAGGGATTGAACAGAATAGGGCAAATATTGAGTGATCCATCCCCTGTCGTCCAGTCCCAGTTTCTGGCAGTTGGAGGTTACTAACATGCAGAACATGGGGTTGCGTCCATGATGATATTAGCTAATAACCATTGATTGACCTATCCTCCATGAATTTATTTAATTCTTTTTTTTCAACCCAGTTATACTTTTGGCCTTTACAATATCTCCTAGCAACAAGTTCCACAGGTTGACTATGCATTGTGTAGAGAAGTACTTCCTTATGTTTGTTTTAAACAAGATATTTAGTCAGCCAAAGTTCATCACAATATGTCTCTTCCATAAAAAATGATCTTTCATCATCAGAACATGAGTATTGAAATTATTAATTCAGATTAAAATGTATATGGTTAGACTCAGTAGTCATGTAGTTTCAATTATGCAAAATGACATTTCAGTGCTGAATACAGTAAGGATTTATAATATACATCCTTATTTTAAGTTTTAAATCTAATTTATGTTACCAATGCAAGAGCTAGTCAAAGCTCCCAACTATGCTACAATTTTCACCTGAAATAATTTAAAAAAACCCTGCCCATCAAATCTTGATCCTCCAAAAGTGAAATGAGATCAATGTTACAGTAATAGTTACATGAGAAGTTTTGTTAAAAGAATGTTGACTTCAAATACAGATAACATACTCTCTGGGTTATTTAGCCTATGTCCCTAGTCTGCCAGAGTATTTAGCTATAAAAAATAACAAAGTGCTTCTTAAAGTTATCTACAAAATAGCTTCTCTTTTTAAGCTGAGATAAAAAGAAAAGTTTCTGTATCTCTTTACTCAACTGGAAAAAATGGTTACATTATTTATTAAGGGTCTTATTCTACAAACCCTTTCTCACAAGAAGTCAAAGGAACGACTTGCATCAATAATGGTTTGCAGGAATAGGCCTTTTAACGAGGGGATTGTTTCCATTTTGCAGGGCTCTTGTACTTTCCATCCTTCCTTCAAAACCAGATTATACCTCAAATTTCACAGTGACATCCTTTCATCTGGAAGTGATTTCCTTAGGCTTCAAAAGACATCAGGAAAAAAGAAAAACAAAATTGTCCTCCATTTCTTCCTCTAAAACCTCATCCACTCACTTTACTGGATATATAACGTAACAGGATATAGCTTTTCTTTAAAAAGTAAAGAATGAAAATCATAACTAAGTTTACAAGAAAATCACCTGTAGGTAATAAAAGAAATCCACAGGCTCTGAAATAGGATACTATTTCATTTTCAGCACATATTATGCTAATGTAGAAGTAGGTGCTATAATTTAGCAAGTAGGAAGAGCTTTACATCAAATTGACAGTCTTATTAGCCCTCAGTAGAAGGTGAAAACACAGAAGAGGTAGTTATTGTTGTTGCAAACGAGTTTTTGGTATCTCTCTTCTTCTACCTTTTTAAATCTCACCTTGGGATTATTTTCTAGAAGTGTTTTTACTACTTTAAAGAGATATTACATTTTTCTTAAATACTGTGATGTGTTAGTCACATTCTTTACCTGAAGCCATTCTTAGGCTGATTGCATTAGTACATTTCTTACCCCAATAGGTAGCACTGCACTGCTTCTAGCAAAAGTGAAAGTGCAGGAGTAGGCTTGACACAAAGGTTTTTCTCATGGTGTCACCTAATCTTGATCTTTCCTCCCAAAACATCTCCAATCTGCACATTCTCTGACACTGTAGAATATACTGCTATCCTCACTTGTCTGGGCATCCTATGGTTGGGGAGGGAATGGACAGAACATGGGCAGATCATGCTGCACTCCAGCAGTCCAAGTGAATCCCAGGCATGTGTTCCCCCTTTCCTAGCACACCTCAATGTCAGGGTCTGAAAGGAGAGAGGCATTCCACTAGCGCAGCACCAGGTGCTTTTATGCCAGGGGTATTTCAGAGGTCAGTTCGGTCAGCCCCTTTACATCACTAGAGCAGCCTAAAGTGGTCCACTGGAATGTATAATTGAACCCCACAGCATATATTGTTGAAGCAGAGTATGAGGGAACATCACATTTTTTAAAACTCAGATATACGGGATATATGGCAGCCTTGGAGCAGAGAGAAATCAAGAGTGAAGGCTGATAAAAATTCCTTCTAAATACATGGGGTAGGCAAGCAGGTTTGGATACAGTAGGAACCAAACCAAATCCACTCTGAGCATGTTCTGAGCTTCATTCCCCCCAAACTTAAAACATTATTTACACTTCTTTCTGCAACGTCTAGTTTTATCTGTATGTGAGACGACTGACATAGTATGCACATACTTTTTTCTTGTATTATTTGAAACACAACTGAAACAGGAATTAGTGGAAATCTTGATCTACCAAGAATGGTCAAGACAAGTTTGGACACTTTGGTTAAGCTGCATATTTGAACCAAACCTCTGAATCTTTTGAGGTTTTCTTATCACTACTATATCCTGTCTTACAGATTAACACTGTGGCCACTAGGGAAGCTAATTGATGGCCCAGTTCCACAAAACCTTATTCACACAAATATTTCCCTTGACAACTCACATGAGCATCTGGCCCTGAAAGGAGTATATGAAAGAAAGTGATTCTAGTATTGGTACATCCTCAGGAAGATAAATATGGTATCTGCTAATACTAGCAGAAAATTTAATGTAGGAGATGAGCAAGGGAAACTTCCAATCATAGAGAGCTTAGAGTTTCTTTGTTCCTTCAAGAAAAAGAGACCTTGTTTGCCAAGTAGATTTTTGCAAGCACTCACAGCTCTAATACTGCATATTAATTTCCTCACTGGTATCTGCTGATATGGAAAGAACTGATCAGGAGAAAACTTTCTTACTGCTGAATGCAGCCAAAAACTTGCTTTAAAGTCTGAAGTATGTAAAAGTTTAAATGGGAATCACAGACTAATCTCCCCACTTTCAGGATAACCAAACTTTCGGCCCAATAGGGAAATTAATCCCACCAACCCTGGCCAATTTTCTTTTAAATGGCAACATTTTCCTTGGAATTGTTAGAGTCCAATTAACTTTGCAATGTGAAGCTTTATACAATTCTAATTTTTAAAGTGTCCTAATAATCTTTAAAAGGCTTGGCAGACTCTTATTTCCTCTAGCAGGATCAAAATAATGGGACTTGTGAAAACTTTAAGGTGGAATCTATGATGGATTAGTAATTTCTTTTCCCAGGTCCATCTTTGGAGTGATGAAAGAGTCTCCGAAGCATGACTTAAAGGATTAAAATCTTGCTCGTTTTGAGGACATCCTCAGTTGCTATATATTGTCATAGCTCCGTTGAAATCAATAGAGATCCGTGGCCCCTTTATTCCCAGGGAAATCAATGGGACTGCTCACATGAACAAGACAAAGCGCATGTGGCTCAATATACAATAACCAATAAAGAGCTAGATCCTGATCTCCTTACTCACATTGAACCAGAACTGTACTTCATAAAACAGTCCCATTGAAATCTTATGGAATAATGTGCTGCCCAACATGAATGAATGTATCAGAATCTGGGACTAAAATCACTACTCAAATGTGGAAAAAGTCCAGGGACCAAAATATCAGCAGCTATAAATTGGTGTAGCTCCACTGACCTTAACAGACCTATGCCAATTTATTCCCCCATAGGATCTGGCCCCAGAACTAGAATTTGAATTTCTGTTTTTATTTGTTCCTCTGAATTATAAGTAGCAGCACTGCTAACTCAAGTCTGTTATTGTTAATACAAATTTACTTTTACTTGTTCTGTTAAAAGTGACTATAAGCTACTGGTACTGTGATTCAAATCTGCTTTGTCTTTCAAATGTAATTGTAAGTGTGATGCTTTGCCAAATTCTTTCTCCTTACAAATATGAAACGCATCACCTGAAAGAAACACCTTGCTAGAAGACCAAAAATGGCTTATTGCAATACATCAGATACACATCCTACAGTCGGTGGATTCTGAAAATAATTCCACAAAAATGGTGAATCTTGAGCACAAGTTCATTGTTACAAAGGGACTGAGATCATTTACCATGATACGCAGATTCTGTCTGACAGAAAGGGCTCACGAGGATCAAAATTAATTTCCTTAATATGGTCTTGCGATTTAACAGAAATGTTAAAAAGCCACACAGCCTATAATGGATTGATGACAAATACAGCTAGCTGATGGTTGTTGCTTTACAAATTATAGAGGATGATTGTTATTGTGAAAGATGCTGTTGCCATTCTGGTCTGATAGTTGAAAGTAAAATCTATCTTCTACATATTCACTATCGTGGCTTCTGTATGCAAAAGTAATTATCCTTGCCATGCTCTGAAGAGTGTCCAAGGAATACAATGTTAAGATTTTTAAAATGAAACCAATTATTGATGATAACCCAGTTTACTCTAAGATTTTGGAATAAACCTAAAATGCCATTGCTCATAATCCCTGAATATGTGAATATAGAACAACGTGGTCTTGTATGTTTTATATTATATTTGCTGGAGTCATCTGGAGGCTAACTTCCTCTTGGCCAGCAGTTTTAAAAGAGTTTACAAAAGAAATGACACCTGGATTCTCTTCAATGGGAGATAGTTCCTGTTGCTAAATAACATACTGCTTTCTATACACAGATCACAGCTATTTTAAATGGGTTGTTTAATTCCAGACATTTTGAAGAAATAATTTTTTGATCCTCAGAACTACGCCGAAAACCCAGCAAAGCATATTTGGGGGAGAAAACAACCATTTTGCCTTCGAATGCTACTAATGAGAGGATTATTACTGGTATATCAGTAATGCATTAATGGTATACAGAGCTTCACGACAGGTGAAAATGAAAATTAAGCTGCTGGTCCAACGAGCATACAAAAAAACCCACAGACAAGTACAGCAGAGGTAACAAAAAAAGGGCTATGTATGAAAGCAACTGCAAGTAAGCCTCATGGAATAGGTGGGAATTAAGAAGTGAAATTCAAAGGAGGGGAGGGAGAGTGATTGATACACAGCCACTGAGTGTGCCAGGGCCCAGAACAACATGGGGGGAGGCATGGAGTAAGAGAAGCAGACAAAGGAAACAGTCAGGAGACATTTGGATGGCACTTAGGAGGAAATGGAGGCAGAGAACACTGCCTGGACAGCTTTGCAAATGAAGATATTCTTACGTCCCTCACTGAAGCAGGTGGGAAACAAATGCAGAGATTCATGGAGGAAGGTGACATGAACTGAGTGTGCAAAATAAATATGATCTTGGCAGCAGCATTTAGGATGGATTAGGGCAAAGAGAATGAGGACAAGCAAGGGAAATTTGGAGAAGAGGAGATTGAAATAATGAAAAAGATAAATTATGAGAGCACGAGCTAGCATTGTGGCAATACAGATGGATTTTAGAAATATTGTAGAAAATGGCAAACTTTTGAGAGAGCCTAACTGGAATAAAAATGAAAGAGTCAAAGATGAAACCAGGGTCGCAAATGTAGGTGACCAGGAGGGTGGTGGTGGTGTCAACAAAGCCAGAGAAAAGGGGATTCATGGTTGTATACTTTTAGACAGCACAAATATTAACTGACTGCAGAGAATATTGATGTCAACGGAAGTGAAGAATGGGGGGAAGTGTAGAGGGCTTAAAGGGACAGATAAGGACCTCTGCTTTCGCTATGTTACGTTGTCAGCAAGCCATCGAGGCAGAAATGTTGCAGAGACAGGCTGAAATGCATTTCTGGACAGAGGTAAACAGGTCATGATTTGATAGGTTTTTGAACATCCGCACAGAGATAGCACTTGAATGTGTATGAGAAGAGGAGGTCACACAGTGATAAGATGTAGAGGGAGGAAAAGAGGAGGCCAAGGAGAACTCAGGGGCTCCCACAGACAGCCAGAGACAAGAGGGGAAGAAACCTTCAAAAGAGATGCTGAAAGAATGGCTGGAGAGGTGGCAGTAGAAGCATAAGAGGTCTGTGCCATGAATGTCAAGGATTAAAGGACAATAAGGAGAACTGAGTGAGCAGTGGTATTGAAAGCAGCAGAGAGGTCCAGGAAAATGAACAAGAAGTGAAGGCCCTCACCTCTGACAAAGTAGAGGTCACTTTAGGATAGTGGGAGCAGTTTAAGTAGCTAGGAGAGGGCAGAAGCCAGACTAGAGTGCATCCAGGAGTGAATTAGAGAAGAGGAAGCCAAAGCAATGGTTTTAAACTGCAAATTCAATTAATTTGTAGATGACGGAGATGGGAGAGTAATTGGAGAGACAGCTGAGTTTGAGGGTCAGTGTTTTTCAGGAAGTGGGTTATTGTACTTAGAGGGGAAGGAGTCCAAAGAGAAGGAGAGGTGGAGTGGGTTAGGGTGGGGACCAAGAGCAGTCAATAGCCAGGAAGGGAGGCAGTGAAAGGGACATGTGGAGGGCATGCAGGTCGAGTGTAGATAAGATACCTCAGTTAATTACAAGAGAAAAGAAGGACATGGTGTTGGGAAGGGCCAGGAGGAAATCTCTTTGAAGAAGTCAGTGAGGTCCTAAGTGGTGGGGAGGAGAGAAAAAAGAGGGGAGAGGACTTGTAGGTGTGTGACTTGACAGGTAGAGCTGATTTGCAAGGAAGAGGGCAGCAGTGTGGAAGGACAGAATAAATTTGCAGTGAAGGAAAGCTATGCAGTTCTTCAATTTTCACCAGAGATGTGCAGTGGCATGGGAACAAGAGTTCAGGAGGTGGGTACACAGTATGTGTTACATGGATGGGGTTTAGTGGGATGGATGGTGCATTGGAGAGATATATCAATGATGGAGTTGAAGTTGTTAACTACAGAATCAATGGTGGTAAATGTGGAAAGGGATGGTAGGAGGGAACTGCACAGAAGGAGGTTGGTGAGTTGGATGTTATGGAGAAGCTAGATACAAGGGTGGGAGCTGGGTGAAAGTGAGCCGTGTTTAAGGAAATAAAGTGGTGGTTAGATAAAGAGAACTCTGTTTTTGAAAAGTTAGAGAGAGAGGAGCAGTTAATGAAGAAAGGAGATCAAATTCCCTGCTGGTGTAAACTCTATTGAAATCAATGAATCTGTGACATTTACACCAACAAAGAACTTGGCCCAACATCCCTGGAGAGTGTGAAAGCTGGTCCAGGATTAAAAAAATCAAGCAAGGTGAGGAGGCAGGAGGTTAAATGATCAGAGAAGTCATCAGAATGAAAGTTCAAGCCACTTAGAGTATGTCTACACTGTATTGTAAACCAGGATCTGTGGAACCTGGAACTGTGAACGTGGTGTTTCCAAGCCTGTGCTTTAGCATCCGCACTGCATTATAACTGATGGACTTGGCTCTCACAGCTGTACTATTGCACCCATACTATACTATGCAAATATTCTGACTCAGGTCTGTGGCTTGAGCTGTGTCCACACTGCAAAATATAGGGCTTGGCCCTGAGTCACAACAGGACTCTGGCACTGAACCCCCCCTCCCCCCAGCACGGCCCTAAGACCCAGATCCTGAATGCTTGCTGACCTGAGTCAGACTGCTTTTTACGTGGATGGAAGGGGAGCTTGGGCTCAAACCTGAGTCAGAGCCCAGGTGTAGCATGCAGTATAAGACATACCCTGAAAATGGGAGGTGCACAATATGACTCGCCCAAAAGACTCTGGAGGAGTTAGTACTAGGGTGACCAGACAGCAAGTGTGAAAAATCGGGACAGGGGGTGGGGAGTAATAGGAGCCTATATAAGAAAAAGACCCAAAAATTGGGACTGGCCCTATAAAATCGGGACATCTGGTCACCCTAGTAGTACTCGAACTCACAGCACAGGTAAGATTCTCAGCTGGTGTGAGTGAATGTAGCTCTACTAAAATCAATGGAGTGATGTCAATTTACACTAGGCAGGAATCGGTTTCTGTATCTCTTGACTTCTTGTCCTGTGCTCTAACCATCTTCCCACATCCAGAGCAGAAAACCATCCTTCCTTCCCTGCTATCAGGCCCACTGTTCGTTACAAAAGTATTCTTCAGGAGACAAAGTTCCTTTGTTCCATACACAGTGGCTTTCCACACCCTGGAGTCAATCCATTTTCTAATTTAAACAAGATTTATTACGGTAGCACTTCTAATGAACTTTTAAAAAGGAATGTAACGCTGCAAACATAAAAGCCCCAGTCTTACAGTCCTTCAACACATTCACTTGGATAACTTTTGTAAAAATCTTATTCAAAAACCCTTTCATCACGTTAGGCCAGACTGTGCCACCCCTATTCAAGTTGAACAGTGCCTTTACTCCATGAGTAGTCCTATTCTAATTAACAGGTCTACTTGTGGAATAAGGTATTACTCAACGTGACTAGGGGTTATCATAATCTGGCCCATTATTAGGCAGCACAGTCCTTGCATAAATGCATTAACATAGATTCCCTTAGAAGAAAGAAAGAAAGAAAGAAAGAAAGAAAGAAAGAAAGAAAGATATTGATTTTCAGATGACTGATCACTCATGACTATACAATAGCAAAAATACGGATCACTGTGTCCACTTTGGGGCAGTTCAATGCAGAAGTTATATTTCTGCTTATCAAAAGGAGAAAGATTCATAAGAGATAAAACTCTGCCACTATCCCTGCTTGCTGGGTGGCATTTTGACTCCTGTCACTGTTTTTTGAATAAGACACAAAACGGATAGCTTGCATGTCAGCTGATACAGCGTAATACGCCACAAGCGAGCTTTTACAACAATACTTATAAATCACTTATGCACTTGAGTCAATCAGATGACGTTGTCTGCTTATCTACAACATTAACTTGATCATATTCATGCTTACCGGTACTGTATTCTGTTAGTTTTTAGTCAACACAATAGTTCAGAGCTTGCTGGATTTTTTAAAGGCACTTTTCTGGATAAGTTGGTTTCTGACTGACTGCAGTTTAATGTGTATCCCTTTCTATCAGCAATTAAGTCTCAGCAAAGCAAGAGCATGGCACTGATTTCATTTGGCAGAGTTTTGTACCTGAGGTGCTTGGGGCTACTGAGCTGTGTATTGGATTAGTCGATGTTTCCCTGTAACTAAATGGGGACATGGATGTTCCACAGTACATTCAGTCTAACTTAGGTCCACAACTCTCAGTACTTGTAACACTATGGGCCTCAGCAAGTGCCGAGCTATTGTAAATGACCAGGTCAGGCCAGTAGGGGGAGGTAGGGGTAGGGCAATGTGGCAGGGAAAAGGAAAGGCCTGTGTCTGGGGATAGAAGCAGTTGAGTAAGGATTGCTGGCTGAAGCCAGTCCCATTCTACTTTTTCCTGTGTGGGAAGTCCACATTGTCCCTCTGGTGTTGGGTCTTGCCCTATATATAGAAAGCAGCGGGGGTTGTCGGCTGAGAGCATCAGCAGCAACCTGGACCAGGGCAAAACCAGCCTGGAGTGGAGCACAGCATAGTTTCATTCTGAAGGAACCAGCACATAAGTGAGGCAGAAATAAACAACATGGGATGCTTCACTCACTTCTGGGGAGCGTTTTTAGTGCTTCTGGAATAGAGGGAGGCAGGGAAAGGAGAGGTTGCAGAGAGGTAAAGCTCTTTCAGGAGCTGGGAAGGATAAAAGGGAGGAAGGGAAAATGAAGAGGGGAATGGGGCTATTGTAGAGGCAGAGACTGTGAGAAGGCAGGCAAAGCACATGTCCCCCTCTCTGTAGCATTCTCAGCATCTTACTACTTAGGGATACAAGGGCTAAAGCTTTCACTCTTTGACTGACCACATCAATGAATAATAAGTAATAACAGTTTGGCTGTTGGTGGGGTGGATTTAGATAGCCATTGTTATCCTTTAACATTACAATCCACAGACAGCTCACTCCCCCTTTATAATTGTAAAGCATGTGCTCCCCATTGCACCCATCCAGTTCTGCTGGCCCTTCCCCTCCACCTTTCCATGCCCTCATTAGGCAGGCTAGTGCCACCACAGTCACTAATATAGAGCAGTGGCTTTCAATCAGCAACCACAGAGCTAGCCTGTGGTTAAAGGTTACCTGCACCCTCGTCCTCTCTTGCACTCTCATGCACATCTGGACTGTCTGGCCCTTGGAGGTTCTGATCTCAGTTCTACTGTTGTAAGTTTAGAGGAACTCTGGCTTCTGTGGAGCTACTCTGGGTTTACATTGGTGTAGCCAAGTCTGGCCATTGGTTTTCTATCGCTTTGTCCAACTCATTTTGTTGTGTAGTAGAATAATTGGCAGAAAAGAGTAGGAGAAAAATTGAATGAATGAATGAATGGAATACACATCTAATACAGCAAGGATAATTCATCACAAAATCTACTGGGCCATCCATATGCCCTGGCTGCCTTGCTCTACTCCCATGACACAAAGCAGCCATAAAACTCAACTCCCACTGGCCATTTAAACTGGGTTTGCAGCTGTTTGCATTGCTGGAGCAGCACAAAGCAACTGGAGCACAGTGGTGGATCTGGCCCGCCTTGTTCATTTAACAATTGTCATTTGCTTTATCAAATGGCTGATAGTGGATAATCCTCTCGTAAATGTAGTATAGTATACAAAGATAATGATAAAGATAATATTCAACAGGACTCTGAGATCCCAGTCCAGCACCCTGCTGTTAATTTTTTGTTGAGCAAGAATAAGAGAGAACCACTTTTACTGTGTAATACTTATAAAGTGGGACAGTTAGCAAGGCTCTGTTCTAACAAGTATACTAAGCCCAACCTGTGGTTCATCTCCCTGGTATTCCTTTTTCAACTTGAAAAGTGTCCTTTCACATCATTTACTTCATATTCATAACCCAGTTTTCTATCCACCATCACTTTTCACAGGACTCTAACTCAATCAAAAAGCTGTTGAAAAAAATTGTACTACATCCACTCCTTTTCCTTCATCTATTATGGCAGAAATGTCTTCAAAGAGTTCCAGCAAGTTAACTAAGCACAACCTGCCCTGCATGTATCCCAGCTGGCTCGCTTTAATTGAATTGCTTTTGCAGGTGTCCTACCCTACATCTTTGGTACACTGCTAAGATTTGCCTCTGAGTTGATATTAAACTCACTGTTGTATAGTTCATAATTTGTTTCTTCAGCATTTTTTAAATAGTCAACTTTCTTAACATGAAAAAAAATTAGCGATGGCCAACGACAAGCCACTCAATAGCTATGAGATCTTCCTACACTATCTTTTTAGGACTGGCTCATGCAAGTACAGAGAAAATTTAAAAAAAACAAAAACAGATTTTTACCCAATTTTGCACAAGACTTCAGAAAACTAGAATCTGTTTCTGAATAATGAATACTTTGAACTGACTTAAGTCTTTGCAGGATCAAGGTCCATGACTCTCTTAAACATTACACTGTTTGATTAGTTCCATTACCTATCTCTAGGTAAAATATTTCAGACTAAAGGATTTTTGGGAAAAAAATTAAGATTCAGTGAGTCAAAATATTTTGAAAATTTGAATTGGCTTTGCCGAATTATTTTGTTTAAAAAAAATCCCTCCCCCATAATTCTAAAAATAAAATTGCTTTGGTCTGTAGTGATTTTGGGTCAAAATATCTTTTAATTTTACTTTAAAAAATCAAAAATATTTTTAATTATCAAAATAAACACTTAACATTTCAATGTTATGAAAACAATTTTTTTTCAACTTTTTGATTAACCAAAGATGTTGAAAAACTTTGTTTTCAGTTCAACTTGAAACAATATTTTACTTTTATTTTTCGGATTGGCCAGTAAACCAAAATCTCTGTTATTTGCTCGTCTCTGAATGAGATTACTCACAGGCAAGAAGGTGTTGCCTTATATATTAAAAAGTATACACTTGGACTGAGGTTGAGATGGAAATAGGAGACAGACTTGTTGAAAGTCTCTGGATAAGGCTAAAAGGGATAAAAAACAAGGGTGATGTCATGGCAGGGATCTACTACAGACCATCTAACAAGGAAGAAGAGGTGGATGGGGCTTTTTTTAAACAACTAACAACATCATCCAAAGCACAGGACTTGGTGGTGATGGGGGACTTCAACTACCCAGACATCTGTTGGGGAAATAACACAGCCGGGCACAGATTATCCATTAAATTCTTGGAATGTATTGGAGACAATTTTTTATTTCAGAAGGTGGAGAAAGCTACTAGGGGAGAGACTGTTCTAGATTTGTTTTTGTCAAATAGGGAGAAACTGGTTGAGAATTTGAAAGTGGAAAGCAGCTTGAGTGAAAGTGATCGTGAAATGATAGAGTTCATGATTCTAAGGAATCGTAGGAGGGAAATAAGCACAATAAAGATAATGGATTTCAAGAAGGCAGAATTGAGCAAACTCAGTGAGTTAGTAGGTAAGATCCCATGGGAAGCAAGTCTAAGGGGAAAAACAATTGAAGACAGTTGGCAGTTTTTCAAAGACACATTATTAAGGGCACAAGAGCAAACTATCCCACTGCATAGGAAAGATAGGAGATCTTCAATCATCTGAAACTCAGAAGAGAGACCTAATAAAAGTGGGCACTAGGTCAAATTACAAAAGATGAATATAAAAAAATAACACAAGTATCTAGGGACAAATTTGGAAAGGCCAAGGCACAAAACAAAATCAAATTAGCTAGAGACGTTAAGGATAACAAGAAAACATTCTACAAATATATTAGAAGCAAGAGGAAGACCAAAGACAGGGGTGACCTGTCTCAATGAGGGGTAAAAACAATAACAGAAAATATGGAAATTGCACACGTGCTAAAGGACTTTTTGTTTCAGTTTTCTCCAAAAATTTTAGCAGCAATTGGACATCTAACATAATGAATGCCAGTGAAAATGAGGTAGGATCAGAGGCTACAATAGGGAAAAAACAAGTTAAAAAATTACATAAACAAGTTAGATGTCTTCAAGTCACCATGGCCTTATGAAATACATCCTAGAATACTCGAAGAGCTGACAGAGGAGATAGCTGATCCATTAACGATTATCCTTGAAAAGTCATGGAAGACGAGAGAGATTACAGAGGATTGGAAAAGGGTAAATATAGTGACAGTCTATAAAAAGGGGAATAAGGACAACCCAGAGAATTACAGACCAGCCAACTTAACTTCAGTACCCAGGAAGATAATGGAGCAAATAATTAAGCAATCAATTTGCAAACACCTAGAAGAAATAAGGTGATAGGTAACAGTCAGCATGGATTTATCAAGAACAAATCATGTAAAAAAAACCTAATAACGTTCTTTGACAGGGTAACAAGTCTTGTGGATAGAGGGAAAGTGGTAGATGTGGTATATCTTGACTTTAATAAGGCTTTTGATTCTGTCTCACATAACCATCTCATAAACAAACTAGGGAAATACAACCTAGATGCACACATACAAAATGGAAAATTACTGCCCAAGAAGAAGTACTGCAGAAAGGGATCTGGGGGATCATAAATATGAGTCAATAGTGTAACACTGTTGCAAAGAAAGCAAACATCATTCAGGGATGTATTAGCAGGAGAATTGTAAGCAAGACACAAGAAATAATTCTTCTGCTCTATTGCACGCTGATTAGGCCTCAGCGGAAGTATTATGTCCTGTTCTGAGTGCCACATTTTAGGAAAGATGTGGACAAATTGGAGAAAGTCTGGAGAAGAGCAAAAAAAAAATGATTAAATGACCTATGAGGGAAGATTAAAAAAAATGAGTTTGTTTAGTCCGGAGAAGAGAAGACTGATGGGAGGCATGATAGCAGTTTTCAAGTACATAAAAGGTTGTTACAATGAGGAGGGAGAAAAATTGGTCTCATTAACCTCTGAGGATGGGACGAAGCAATGGGCTTAATGGCACTTTAGTTTAGACATTAGGAAAAACATACTGTTAGGGTGGTTAAGCACTGGAATAAATTGCTTAGGGAGGCTGTCATTGGAGATTTTTTTAAGAGCAGTTTAGAAAAACACCTGTCAGGGATGGTCTAGTTAATACTTAGTCCTGCCTTGAGTGCAGGGGACTGGACTAGAAGAACTCTCAAGGTCCCTTCCAGCCCTACGATTCTATGATTAAGCCATTTCATCATTTACCATTTCTTCATTTCAATTTGGAGTCACTATACCTGCCCATCTGAGAGCTTTCACAAAAGCTAACTCCTAATTCTTTTAAAAAACCCAACCAAATAGCAACTGCAATATAATAATTCACTGCCCACACAGCTTTCACAAACACTCACCAATCAATAATAATGTTGTAAAATGTCCCACAGTTCTATCTTCTCACAGTCCGCCTCCTCCCAAAATGCCCAAGAAAAACTATGGTCTAGGTGGATGTCTAGAAGGTTAATAAATCCCAGCTTTGGGTGTGTGTATGCAAAAATAAAACATTTCCTGAACTCAAAGAATCAACACGGCAGGCATATTTAACAAGCTATCCATTTTTTGCCACTAACAGTCCTTTGTTCCATCCATCCTTGCCCCACCGCCTTCACTTTCCCATGCTCCCAAAGGAGGCTTTGTGATGGTTGTATTTAGTCCAGAAAAGTGAAGTTAATTTGAGGAGATGTTGTTCTATATGAAAGGCGTTTTGCCAATATATACAGATGTTGTTTACTAATGGTACTTTAGGCGCTGTTAAATTTCCAGTTTCTTACTGACGACCAAATCCCACAATGGTTCTGTCAGCACCAACCCCTACATGCAGAGTCACACAGATCTCAAGTGGAACTGTGTGTGGAAGCAAGGGCAGAGCCCTTTGTGGGATCAAAGCGTATGGGTAAAACCCTCATCAGTTGCACAAAGCCTGTGTAAACGGACTGTGCAAAGATGAACTCACTGGAGACAGGATGAAGGGGGAGCACACCACCTCAAACCCCTCAGTAGCCAGTCTATAGTCTCTGTTAGGGTTGCCAACTTTCTACAGAACACCCTTACCCCACCCCTCCTCCGAGGTCCCACCCCTTCTCTGAGCCCCTCCCCCACTCACTCCATCCCCCCTCCCTCTGTTGCTCGCTCTCCCCACCCTCTCTCACTCACTCATTTTCATTGGGCTGGCTCAGGGGTTGGGGTGTGGGAGGGGGTGCGGGCTCTGGGGTTGGGCTGAGGATGAGGGGCTTGGGGTACAGGAGGGGGCTCCAGGCTGGGACCAAGGGGTTCAGAGGCGGAAGGGGGATCAGGGCTGGGGCAGCAGGCTGGGGCGCGGGGCGGGATGAGGGCTCTGGCGGGGGGTGCAGGCTCTGGGGTGGGGCTGGGGATGAGGGGTTTTGGGTGCAGGAGGGTGCTTTGGAGCTGGGATCGAGGGATTCGGAGGGTGGGAGGGGGATCAGAGCTGGGGCGGGGGTTGGGGCGCGGGAGGGGGTTGGGGTGCAGGCTCCGGGCAGCGCTTACCTTAGGCAGCTTCTGGAAGCAGCGGCATGTCCCTCCTCTGGGCTCTGCGTGCTGCCCTGTCCGCTGGTGCCACCCCCGCAGCTCTCATTGGCCACAGTTCCCAGCCAATGGAAGCTGCGGAGATGGTGCTTGGGGCAGGGGCAGCGTGGAGCCCCCTGACTGCCCCTAAGCCTAGGAGCTGGAGGGGGGACATAGCGCAGCTTCTGGGAGCCACGGGGAGCCACAGCAGGCAAGCAGCCTGCCTTAGCTCTTCTGCACCGCCGACCAGACTTTTAACTGCCTGGTCAGCAGTGCTGACCAGAGCCACCAGGGTGTCTCTTTTCGACCGGGCGTTCTGGTCGAAAACTGGACACCTGGCAACCCTAGTCTCTATGGTCCCCTCATCCCCAGCTGGGTTTTTGGTCAATTACATTCGCAAGACTCACTCGCCCTGTCCCCTCCCCACCCACAAATCCCTCCTTTTTAGTGCCACAGATGAATTTTAACATCGCGAGTTTCTCCCACAGCATTGAAGGGGGTGCCCCGTGTCTATGCACAGCCCCTATGTGACCTGCAACCTGTGTGAGAGAACTGTGGTATCTCCACTGCAGTTTGGGCCTGCATGCTCACCCAAAGGATGGCAGGATTTCCCGCCTTTGAGCACGATGTGCAAGGTGAAAAGCAAATATCTATTAACATTACCAAAGACACGGGTACAGACTGACAGAGATCTCCCTACGGCCAGGCATGAAATTCTATTTTATTTTTCTTTAGGACAATTACTACCTCTTTCAAAAGTGACTGTGAAGTCTTTACAGCAGCCAGATAACAATATGAAATGCTCTGGCTCAACTCATCCCACAGGGTGAAAAAACAGCTGGTTTTATCATTCTATCACATTGCCCTTTGGCATCTGTTTCGTATTAGACATTGGTGGAGAATCTGTAAAGTAACTATGGGTAGGTCTACACTTAC
This sequence comes from Terrapene triunguis, assembly GCF_002925995.2. Lineage (NCBI taxonomy): Eukaryota > Metazoa > Chordata > Testudines > Emydidae > Terrapene > Terrapene triunguis. The sequence continues at coordinate 64,234,485 of NW_020664413.1, read as the reverse complement.
CCGGTAGTTCGGCGGCGAGCGATCGAACTACTGGGTTCGACTTATCGTGTCTTGTCTGGACGCGATAAGTCTAACCCGGAAGTGCTCGCCGTCGACTGCGGTACTCCTGCTCGGCGAGAGGAGTACCGCGGAGTCGACGGGGGAGCCTGCCTGCCGCGTGTGGACCGAGGTAAGTTCGAACTAAGGTACTTTGAACTTCAGCTACGTTATTCACGTAGCTGAAGTTGCGTACCTTAGTTCGAATTGGGGGGTTAGTGTAGACCTGCCCTATGAGAAGTGAGAATTCTGTCACTTAATTTCTGTTGTTTTTTAATTCTCTGTAGCAATTAAAAAGCTATATTGAATCAATTTCTTTTCCTCCTTTAGGGAAAGGTTATGGAATTTGATTTTATAAGCAACAGATCTATCTCCTTCCCACAAACATTATGGCATAGCAAACACATCTGATGGAATCACAAGGAGACAACAAAAGTAATAAAATCTAACAATACTTTACTAAAATTATCCTAGTTGAAAATGATCATCTGTTTTATAAAAAGTCCTTTTCAGTTCTATTAATTTCAATGATTTGGAACTAGTTTTGTTAAAAAAATCAATGCTCCATTTAACAATAAATTACTAAAACATTTAGGAACCACGGCTCATATTCTGCCAGTGATTTTTAAGCAGACTCCATTATTGATTTTAATGGAGAGTTCTGCTTAAAAATTGATGGCATGATGTGGCCCTGAGACAGGGATAATTGCAAACAGATCTGTACCGGCAGGTCTGTGCCTATCTGGAGTCCCAATGACTTAACAGGAAAGGGGGATTTGCCTGAGTGGATCCGAATGGAGGATAAGGGACTACTGAGCCTTTATGACAGAGAATTCTTACATTTCTCATGGCTGTAGGATGTGCATGAATTTTATGGTAAATTTCCATTATTTACAGCAGGTACATCTTAATTACAGCATGTATTTCTATTCCTATCTCTTCCTTTCCCCACTGTAAATCATTCATTGAGCTATCGGAATCCTATTGACTACAAAATTGCCTAATTCTTCACATGGCAAGCTGCCTTACTGAAATGTAGGGCGGTGATGAATCCCTAAGTAGGACTCAAATTCTTGAGGATGTACGCTGGGACGGGTCCTCCAATTAGTAGAGCTACCACCCCTTTTTCTCCCACAATTTTTTTTTTACCTCCAGTGTTATCTGTGTGATACAGTAGAAGTTGTTAAAGTTTTCTAATCATTAACAACCAGTTACTACAGATATCTTCTGCTTTAAGTGTAAAGGCAAATTACAGTAATCTCAGACACTATCTTATGGTACATTTTAGACAAAGCTGACCATTTAATGCTGAGCCCTGTATCTCCGAAAAAGTTTTGGCAGCAAGTAATAGTTCTATGAAACACAGCACAGCTCCCACAGCCATGGGGAAATGAACAAGCACCACATAATCTTTTCTGGGACTAGCAGTGCATTGGACATATAAATTCACCAGAAGCAAAGCAGTGCTGCACTGAGAGGTTTTCTATGGCAAACACACAGTACATACCATTTTGGAGGCATTTCTGAACATATTTGATAGGTGGCAGATGCCAATGATAGGGCCCACATGGTTCTCCAAAACTATGGCTCTAACAGTCACTAATATGTACAGTTTGGTGAGCTCCTGCAGCTCTGTATTAAACGTGCAATATTAGCACAACCCTCCATGGGGATCTTTAACATGGTCAGCCAGAAGTTTGCTGGATATTTTAAACATTCCTCTTCTGCTGTGTCTAAACTGTGCATCAGATAAAGTGAACTCAGCATAACTGCAATTCAGTTTATTCAAGTTGTTATGATCAGTTGAAACTCCAGTTACACCTTCCTTAGACACCTGCTGTAAAACAAACAAGTTATTATTGTCTTTTGCTCCAAAAAGATCTGGCCATTGACTCCCTCCAAGTGTGACCTCACAGAGATTGTAATTCAAGGTATTTGAGGAACTAAGCCACAAGACAAGCCGGCATTTTTGAGGTGATCCTTCTTGTAAGAGCTGTACCATCAATCTAAAAGCCAAAGAGCCACATGAGCATAACTCATGCATGCCATTTCAAATGGGTTCAGTCACACTGAGTCAGAATACACATCTACAGCGGCCCAGCTGCAGGATGGTTACTTTTATATATATCCATTTAGTTGCGATACCAAGCCCTGCTGCTGCAAAGAGGCCGCTCCATAACTAGCTGGCAAAACTACACAGAGAAGAGGCAAAACTGGAGAGTAGATGATCACATTGGTCCCTTCCAGCCTTATAGTCTGTGAATCTATATATGATTATATACACCACCACTGGTATGCAGCTATCTCTGGAGCAGCAACCAGCATGCTCGGCAACAGAGGTGGGGAAAGGTACTTTTTGACCAAGGGTGCTATAGTAAAAACTCCAACAAATAGTGCCATGCGATATTTATGTGCATGCAGAGCAGACAGGACTTTGTTGCTCAAGGTCTCATCTGAACAATGTTAATGCAAATCTGTTCAGATACCAAAACAAGGGGAAACAGTGTCTTTGTCCCTGTAAAGGTATTACAAGGTCAAAATGAAAATCAGTTGTTGATATGAGCCCATGAAGATAATGATGATATCAAAGGGAAATAATACAGATCACATCTGAGTTCCACAACCCCAAGGATACAGTATGCTACCATGTGTTCTTTAATATTGGGAATGTCTGTTTTCAGGACACTGGCTATTTAATTTCACTTTTTGGAACACCCACCATCATCACCAGCATATGCTTCTTAAGGACCACCTCTTACTAGGGTGTCATCTGTTGTCATTCAGTCCCTAAAACATCTACCAGTGATTATCAGTCACCTAACACAACCCCTTTCCCCCATCAGTTGCCAGCACCTGCTTGTGCACACCTCTTAGATACCCCACCAAAATTTTCCTTTGCATTGACCCCAATCGCCAACCCTGTAGCTCCTGTCTTTCACTTTGATAAATATCAAGAAAATGGGCTAAAAATGACAATATGAATTTATGGAGGTGGCATTGCAATGTCAAATCAAGTCTATGGTATCAAGATGAAATACAACAATGTCAGGATAAATCTATGGAGCTGACAGCATAAAGTCAAAATGGAGGCATGTCACTGTAGGTCTACAGAAGTAACATTAAACTGTCAAAATAAAATCAGCTCATTGGAGTTTTGCAAGGCTTAATGGTTGTGCTTTTATTTTTTCCCCAAGTATTGCATAATTTACATTCACCCACTCATCCTGGCAAGCAAGTTGTTTCCTCATTCCTGCATGGTAAGAGGGGGTGAGTAATGTTGTGCCTGGGTTAGAAAATTTGAATGTAATCTACATTAAGGGAGAAATCCTGCATCTGCCTTTGTGACCATGGAGAATCCGCTACAACTCAAGCAGAACTGGAGTGGTTTTGCTGCACAAGGTGAAGGGTGGGATTAGAGGATGGCATAACGAGGGTGCATATCTCTGCAATAGCTTCCTGCGTAGCAGCATAGTGTGTGTGTGTGTGTGTGAGGGGGGGGAGCATGGGCAGGACAAAGGAGGAGCCAGGCTTGAGGATGCACTTCTACAGGGATCCAGCTAACATCTCCCTATGCAAAGCCATGCAAAGCCCTGCAGAATCCACCACAGCAAATCAGTCTATCCAGCAAACCTCTCCGCCATGCAAAGCAGAATCTACCACAGCCACTGAACAGGAATAAACTCTGCAGAGTGGCTCGGTAGCTACTTCATGGCTTGGAAGAGAGGATTCCTTTCTCCACCACACATCTGCCCAGCACCCAGCCCAGGTATTGAAGTTGGGTGCTGGGCTGTAGCCTTGCACCTAAATGCTGTAGATTTCTTCACTCAGTGTAAATTCCTCCTATGTTTCTTCTTCATGACTTGAGGTTGGCTGGTGGCTGATTCCTCGAAACCATCTCAGACTTTGGATAAATATAAATGTTTGGGATGCTCTTGTAACCCACACACCTCCTGTGTGTGGAGTTCTGTCCCATCTAGTGGCTCCGAGACCACATAGAGAGAGATTAATGAGTCTGCTCTACAGCGCTAGCTAACAGCCATATGGCATGTAGCTCATGCACTAAGCTCTAGAGACCCCAGGTTTGATTGCACCCACCAACAACCGGGGTCTGTCAGTGTTACAAATGGGGGCTCATCTGGGATTTCAACTGGGAAGTCTCTGAAGCTCGGGATGCGCTTCCTCAGCTAGGGGAAGTATGTAACCCACACACCTCCTGTGTGTAGTGCTCTGTGCCATCTAGTGGCACCGAGACCACTTAGAGAAAGAGATTAATGAGTTTGCTCTACAGCCTTAGCTAACAGTCAGAGGGCTTTTAACTCATGCAATAGAAGCTTATGCACTAAGCTCCAGAGGCCCCAGGTTCAATCCCGCCCACTGACGACCAGGGTCTGTCAACATTACACTCTGAACCTACTGAGACAGCATGTGCGTGTGTGTGTGCTTTAGACCTAATAGTAAGTAATTTTACGTAAAAGCACTCTTATTTGTACCAATCATTTATTAGCTGGAGAAGCTGTGTCCCTATTGATTTATTCCTGACAGCGCCTAGAGAGAAACAGGTTACCACTGCCTTGGATTCTGAAAACCTAGGGTAACAATGTGACTGAGAGGAAGTAGCTCTGCAGGGGGCCAGCTCCACTCACTCCCTCTGGCTATGTAGCACTGCTCCTAACTCTGTCCCACACACTGAGCTCAGGAACTCTTTTCTTTGGAGCGCATGAGCTTCACCGGGGAGAAAGCCTCTCTCCCACGGCTGGAATTCAAGGGACCGTGGGGACAAAGTATTGCAAATCAGCTCCCTACATATCTTCCTCTGAGGTGGAAGCAAAATAGATTAGGATGAGGCATCTCAGAGGAGGAACACTTAGTTTTGAGAGGGAAGCCTGAAAACTGGGGCTAGACATGCAATTTCTTTTTGGAACAGACAGATCTGGCAGAGATTTTCTTTTGTTCTCGACTTTATGGGAAACCTGGTCTGAGGGAAATGGACAACTTGGATAAGGAGTTACCCTGAATTAGCCTAAGGGTAGGTTGTTAGATTTGTTTCAAAATTTCTTTAGAGCAGAGGGCTGGATAGCCTCTTGAGTTGAGGAGGGTTCCTCAGGATCTTATTAGATCCCTTCTCTCTGTGGCGATGCGTGCGTTGCTGGGCTGGCTAAGAGGAAGCAGAGTTGGACACAGGATAGAAGATCCCAGAAGTTCACAGAGGATCAGTTACAGCCAGACAAATGATTGTATTTGTGACCCAGTGAAAACAGGTAGCTTAAATGTCCAGTATTAGAAGTATGTTTGAAGAGAGAAGCTGAGAAAACAACTGCTCTGCAGAGGAGGTACAGACCCTTCTTGAGCTGCTGCTGAGGCAGACCAAACTGTGTGGCTCTTCAGGGGGTGGGGGGAAAGGGGCAGAGCTCAGCAAGTGATATGCAAGGTCTGAATCCACCCCCAATGCTCCATTGTGCGGCTCAGTGGAGCTGCAGATTAATTCTGGACTTTCTATTTATTTATTTTTTTGTAAGCGTCGTTTTTGTGATGCATAGATGCATCAAATTAAAGAATAAATGGAACTGCACTAGCTAAAATGCTTTTGTACAATGTATCTGTGTATTTTTCCCCATTAACTGAACCCGCAGAGAGATCAGCAGGGTGTTTTGACAGCAAATATTTAAGCCTCCTCATCAGATATGAGAAGGTGTACAGATGAAACATCTTGCTAGCATAAATCTATACAGTTTCAGTTGATTGAATCATGAACATATATGAAACAGACAAAATGCTATTCTTGTACAGGGCGCCATTTCATTTTTCCTACATATTTAGCTACTTAGCTATTTAGCTACTTTCCACCACAAAAAACAGAGTGATGGAGAGCCTTTTTGATACGACTTTCACTATTAAAAATATGTATATTGTTTTCAATTAAATATTATGTGAATTCTTTGAGACAGTGCAAAAATACCGTCCTCTCCCTGTTCCCCCCCCCACCCAGAGACAATGCACAAATTGTTGAAAGACAATGGGAATTTTTCCTATTTCTGCAAAACCCTATGTTGGTGCTTTGCATACAGTGCAACTATATTCATTTTTGCTTCAAGTTTGCTAAATGACTGCAGGACCAATACAAATCTGCAGGAAAGTTTGCTAAATAAAGGTGAGATTTTTTTCCACCACAAAGCTGCAGAAAACTTCGTCATTCATGAGTGATATGGAATATGTACTTTGGAAGCTATTGCTTTGGAATATACTGTATACCAGGGATGGGCAAACTATGGCCCGCGGGCCGCGTCTGCCCGTCAGACCTTCTAATCCAGCCCTTGAGCTCCTGCTGGGGAGTGGGGTTGGGAGCTTGCCCTGCTCCGCCCACCTGGTGCTCCCCAGCCCCTGACTGACAAGTCCCTGATGAGCACCATCTTCCCTCATGCAGAGCCACACTGCGTAGGCGCGACTGGCACCCCTTACCCAGACTGGCACCGCTTACCCACTGTTTCTGGGATTGTAGCGCCGCCCCTACTCGGCAGTGCGCCCAGTCCCCAAAGTGCCAGCCTCCTCATGCCAGCCTCTGCCCAAACTAGCCAATGATCAAGGCCAACCGCATCACAGGATACTGCCCCTAATTGAGTCCAATTAGTAACTGTGAGTTCCTTCATCGACCAATCCCTGAGGCACTACTCCTCTGAGAGACTCGCCTCATTCCTCATCAGGCAATCACCACGGCCTGGACCCTCCCAGTCTCCTATGGCCCCAGCCTCAAGACTCTTGAAACTGACCAGGGGCCATACCCCTCTCAGCCTGTGGCGGTGCCTGATATGGCCGCTTTGGTGTCACTACCAGCAGGGCCCCTAGGAGTCCCCAGTACCACCCCTGTAGAGTCTCCCCTGCCACACACCGCACCCATGAGTCCTCCTGCCCCACCTTGGTAACATCCCTTACTATATACAAACTTTTAATGAACGCAGATTTCCACAACGAGAATGACACCGGACTTCGATGCCATTATAAAGAAGGGTGATCAGCTGCATCATTCACATTAATTAAAGAAGGCGTGGAAAGGGGGTAAGTTTGCTTTAATTATTGTAATGCATTGTTATGTTGGTATATTTATAATACACCTCTACCCCGATATAGCGCTGTCCTCGGGAGCCAAAAAATCTTACCGCGTTATAGGTGAAACCGCGTTATATAGAACTTGCTTTGATCCACCAGAGTGAGCAGCCCCGCCCCCCTGGAGTGCTGCTTTACTGCGTTATATCTGAATTTGTGTTATATCGGGGCAGAGGTGTAGTAAGTAAGGTTTCATGTTTATTTCCACTAATATGTATCTTTATTAAATAGAGTTTATTTGAATATCTCTGAATTGTTAATTTCGTGAGCAGTCATGGTCCGCCATACAATTTCCATGCCCAGATGTGGCCCTCAGGCCAAAAAGTTTGCCGATCGCTGCTGTATACAGACTGTGAACATGTGACTTTCCCAGCTATATTAAAACACAGATCCTGTGTAAGCTCAACATTCATGCCTTTATTTTGACTTTATTATCAAATGAACAAGACCATAAACAATGATCAAAGCATTTCCTCCAGGCTTGGCTAGTCAGCCCACCCTCCATGTCATCTCTGCTACATAACCAAAATCACTTTTCCTGAGCAAGCCAGCTCTGAAGCCTGTTTCCTCCCTCCAAACTTGCTATTGCTGATGGGAGTCATATAGTGAGGACAGCCTCAGTCCCTGCCTCCAGGACAGACTATTAACTCCTTCCGGCTCTTTCTAGGGCAGAGATCTGTCAATCCAGCACAGATTAAAGAGCAAGACATTTTTTTTGATATTTAAGGTCATGCATAAAAGGTTTTTTAAAATTTATTTGCATGACTATTCCCCACAATTTCCAATATAAAGCTTTTGGCACTACACACTTTGATAGTTTAATTGTCATTGCTTCTTTATTTACTGTATCATGAACATCCTGCCCTTACGCCTAGGAACCACATTGCAGAAGGAATTAATGGTTCTGGCCTTGCACAGGGTTCATGTCAAGATGATGCACGGCAGAGAGAGGCAGAGGAAACGTGCTCTGACCTTCACCTTATTGCTGTTTCAAAAGGGAGCAGTGTGTTCCCACCGCCAATCAACCCGCTAAGGCCCCACTGTGGGATACAGTCTGCAACGAAGACCCAGAGTGAGGGAATTTCACAAAGCTTGGTTCTCTCGCCCATCTTTAACTTCTGCAGGAAGCCATGGAGGAAGCTGAGAGCCATCACAGGCCCAAATGCCAGCAATACACAGATGACACATTGTTTTACATGTTCAAACTCATTGTGTAGTAATACTAAAGAGCATATAGAATAGATGCAAAATATGACTCATTGAATAAAAATTAAAGGTTGAAACAAAGATAGGAAAAATCCCCCACGAAGGTGTTTTTCATATTGTCATATAAATGAGTATAAGTGATTTCAATCATATTTCACTTTTTTCCATGTAATCAATAAAACATTTTAATATACGATTACATGTATCAATCCTATTTTATATGCTGAATATCACCCTCTCATTATTTGCAGTTTGCTTAAGCGAAACAATCCATTCTGCCTCTGCTGGAGAAGAAACAAAGCACTGTCACAATATCATTTGTCTTGCTCTTGTTAATGCTCCTCATCAGAACAAATTGTTGTGATTTTGAGATATGTTCAGTATTTGGAACATTGACTTAATAAACACAAAGTTGGAGAAGTGTTTACATCTTCTGGAGAATCTTGCGATTTGCACTAAGGACCAGGGACCAGATCAATTGGTCAGTAAGGCCTGGTCTACACTTACCCCCCAATTCGAACTAAGGTACGCAACTTCAGCTACGTGAATAACGTAGCTGAAGTCGACATACCTTAGTTCGAACTTACCGCGGTTCAGACGCGGTCCACACGCGGCAGGCAGGCTCCCCCGTCGACTCCGCGGTACTCCTCTCGTTGAGCTGGAGTACCGCAGTCGACGGCGAGCACTTCCTGGTTCGATTTATCGCGTCCAGACCAGACGTGATAAATCGAACCCGGAACTTCGATTGCCAGCCGTCGAACTACCGCGGTAGTGTAGACCTGGCCTAAGAGAAGTGTAGAGGGTCCATTCTGCCCAGAAAGAGAAGGGGAACAACCACACCTACAGTATTGTCCTGCTCTCATTGAGTCCTCTTTATGTAACAAGGATCTGTAACTCGGGGGGCAGCATAAACGAGAAAGGGGGAGGAGGACAGGGGTGGAGCTAGGGCAGGCACAATATTCCTCCCCCCATGCCCATCAAAATCCCAATGGAAAATTAGTGTAGCCTGGGGCTGCATTAACTCCTTTGCAATTCCTCCACATTCCTAGCAACAGCAAGGCATTTGGAGAAAATGCTCGGTGCCATAAAAAGACTAAAGAGTGGGAAACAATGTCAGTAGTGTCCTTTCATATTTCAAAGCCAAAAATCACTTCTAAATGATTCATGCAGGCTTGCAGCAGAATAATCAGAAAATCTCAAAAGAACAATAAACAAATTATAACATATTAAAATATTGACTCGGGTTTTTAATCTGTAAATAATATTTAAAGTGTCAAAAGTTTCCAGCACCATTGGTTTCATAAGCTAAAACTAGTGCATTTTTTGTGCTGGTGCAGATATTGACAAACAAAATCACATTATGAACCATTATTTGTGGAGTTATTAGACCTGTCTATCTGACAATAAGCTCAATGTTACAGGGCAAATAAATAAATTTTAGATTACTCAGGTTGTAGACTAACAGAGTCTTCTGTGATTTGATTTGAGATGACATTTTGAAATGACAACATAACACTCAATACTCAGTTTCCTGTTGCCTATAATTTCCTTAACAGACAAAAACATAGAACAAAAAGTAAAAAGTAAAAGAGCCAAATTCTGCTACTCGGACAAATAATGCAACTTTCATTTGTTTCTGCTCATACCGGAGGGCAAAATATTCAAGTTGCTACATTTGCTTTATTATTTATTATTTGTACTGTGGTAGCTCCTTTGAGACCCCAGTCAATTTTCTAGGCATTACATTGTGCTAGGCATTATGCGTAAATAAGAAAACCCTGCACCAGAGAGCTCACAGCCTAGAATTGTGACAAGACATAACAGATAGAATAACAGACAAAAGGAAGAGATAAGAGTAAAATGGCCATGTTATGCATAATAAGCAGTGCGCTCAGCTTGCTATCTGAATGGCCATTGTTTGCTTGGAATGCTCTCGTGCCGATGAAGTGTTACACAGTTTAAAAAGAAGAAGAAAAAAAGGAATTGTTTAAAAAGAATAAAAATATTAGAGCTGATTGGAGAAGTTCTGATGGAGCTTTTCGGGGCGGGGCAGAATTAGCTGATTTGTTGAAATCACAATGTTCTGTGGGAATGTTTGGTGAAACGTTCTGTGGAAATTTCAATGCCAGGCAGGTCTTGGTCAGCAACTTGCCTGATTTTCTAGAGCTTTCCTATCTGGCTCCTCAGGAGCCTGCTTGCCAGGCTACCTTGGAGTCTGAGACCCCAAAGTGTCCAAGGTCCACGGCAGGCAGAATGCAGAGGAGCCTGGTGGAATGCCCCAGAGCTGGGGCTCCAGGCCCTTTTGTGAAAATTTTTGAAACTTTTCATTTTCATTCCAAATTGGAATGAAAACTGTCCAATCCTAGAATCACAGTCATAGAGAGTTTAAGCCAGAATTGACCACCAGAACTTCTCAACTGACCACATCTATTCATACCACTCAGCACCCACATACCAAATCCAACAATCAAAATTAGACTGAAGTATTAGAACCCATGGGAGAGTAAACTATTCTGTGCCAATGGCAGAGAACAGGAAGGATGTAGTAGCACCAATGCCTGAGGCCTCTACAATGGCAGGGAATTGATTAAGTGAGCTACCCAGATAATGCCAGCAAGTCACCCAAACACCATACTGCAGAAAAAGGTGAAAAAAAAACCAAGATCACTGCCAATCTGACTTGTGGGAAATTCCTTTCTGACCCCACATATGAGGAACATAAGAACATAAGAATGCCATACTGAGTCAGACCAATGGTCCATCTAGCGCAGTATCCTGTCTTCCAACAGTGGCCAATACCAGGTGCTTCAGAGGGAATGAACAGAACAGGTAATCATCAAGTGATTCATGCAGTGTCGCCAGCTTCTGGCAAACAGAGGCTAGGGACACTTCAGAGCATAGTTTTGCATCCCTGCCCATCCTGGCTAATAGCCATTGATGGACCTGTCCTTCATGAACTTATCTAGTTCTTTTCTGAACCTTGTTATAGTCTTGGCTTTCACAACATCCTCTGACAAAGAGTTCCACAGGTTCCACAGGTCCAATCTTGTGTTCAGTTTGCTCCCTACTCTGTGTTTTCTCCCTCAAAAAATACTTGCTGCAACATACTCACAACATACTCAACAGCTATTCTGAAGACCGTTAAACCCCAGTATCTCTATTCCACACAACAAGATGCTTCTGCTAGAACAGTTACTACAGAAACAATATAATGATTGATAAGTCACAAAACATTCTTCATAACTTACACACACATCAAAAAGATCTTGACTGAAGTATATATCATGAGCCACAGTTTGCAATATATGTCACATTGCAAAATAATTGGCTGTAACAATTGATAATGAGGTTTATAAAAAATAAGATTTATACCACTGCAGAAAATTTCTCCCTTGTACTTGAGACATGAATGAAAATAATTTGACTAACAAGCTCTTAATAAAAAATATAATATCTGTACATTTTGTAGTCACCACTGATATGAGTCCTTCATCCAAAATGTTACTGCCTCTCCTCTCATTAATAACTAGCTCCCACTCTGCAAAAGTTGCAGACTTAGTAATAATCTTTACACAAGGGAGGCAACAAAACATGAAAGGCCGAATATTCATAAAATTATTCTCTACATTGTGGCCTACCTGTCTACAATAATTATATCAGCTATGATATGCATTTCATGTTTAGAGAAATGTTGCTTCCATTTTGCCTGAGCAGTGAACAAGTAGGCAGGTATGAAAAGTGAGAGTCAGTCAAGAACATTTTAGATGTGTTACCCTTTTATAGATAATACAGCCTGTGGTTTGGTTCACAGATGAGGCATTAGAGGTCTTAAATGTTAAGACCAATGCCTACAGATATTTGAATTCTAGCAGAAAATGTGTTCTTCCATTATTGCTTGGCTCTGAGCAAAAAAAAAAAAAAAATACAAAGATCGCCGCATACATATTTATTTATAACAAAGAAACTATATTATACATATTTGGAATTAGTCTCACCTCCGTCTCATCACACTATGCTTTATTAACATTTGTGTTATGCAAAAGAAGGGAAGATCTCCTAAAATCATTGGAAAAGCCCAGTTAATTGAGGGCCAGATTGTGGATGGCTTCTTTTGGGGGTGCACAAAGAGGGCTCTTCAGTGTTTGTGCCACTACACTCACCTGAACACAAGGACTACTAGCCACTGGATTATAAGCACCACAAAGAAGACTGGGAAGGCACAGGGCTTGGCCAGGAAATGAGTATATATTGCACATTGTCTCCTGAAATTCCCACTGGAGTGGTATAATTCTGCCCCTCTCCCAACACAGCACAAAACCAGCATTACTAGGAAGGACTAGATTTGTATTGGTAAATGTTGATTTCACTGTACACACACACCCACACACACACCAATGGTAATAATCTGTATTTACAGAAAGGCAAAGTAAGCAAAATACTGCTTGAGAACTTATTGGAGTTTAATTTAAGCATATTTATTTTGTATATTTTGACATGTGATGTTGACAGTTTGTGCTTTAACATTTATAAAGCATTGTAACTTTTATATCTCAATGTCAACTGTCATTAAATAATGTCTGACTCTCCCCATCATTTCCCCAAACTTTGAACATGTAAATTAATAAAAATAAAAATGCTTAAACTCAGAATTTTGCACAACTGTGAAAATATAAATTGATAATAATAGGAAAATGCTTTAAAATAAACATAAATAGTATCCGTCAAAATTATAAAAAAAATAAAAATCTAATTCAGCCAAGCGTAGGCATAACTGAGCCCAGTAATGTGTTCTAAAATATATTTCAGTAGTACCTTCACCATGTCACTTGAAGATATTGTGTGCACAGATTGGGCATTAGACATTACCAGAAAAAAACAGCTGGTAGAATTGTTTGAGGAAAAGGAACTTGGACAATGTGAACGTACACTGAAAGAGTCTAATGCTTCAAGAGAAAATAAAACATCAGTGCCAATGATGAGGGAGTTCATTTATAAAAACTGTCCCTCTTCTATCATCTCTCGTGCTCTCATTTCATAAAAATAAGTTATCACATTTTGGGACACTATAAACCAATTGCAAAGTTGACACTATAGAGACTATCAAGAGGAGTGCCAATTGTAGTTTATTTATTAAACAAGAGGCACCTATCTGAACACTCTGAGTGCCTTTGACAAATAATTAAAAATATAGTCTATAAAAACATCAACCCCATAATATATAATAAGGTGGCACAAAAATATAAACTAAATTCCGCACTCTCTTTATGTAACATTCCTATAGAACCACTTTTTTAGCAGATCTCCAAAAATGATTTGCCTTGCATATTGCCCTGAAAGTCAACAGATCTGGGCTATTTTGGTCCAAAGGGGTTTGATGTTCTTTGTGATTTCAAGACTTGTCGCTAGGCTCTAGATAAGATATATCCTTTTTTCTCCCCGCATAGGCCACTGAAAGGTCATTAGAAGGTAATGACTTCAGGTCAATACTGAGTGGGGCCACCTTACAACCAATGATAAGTGAAAGTCTCTGAAATCCATTACTAATCTCCTAGGCTATACTGTCTTTGCACAGATATTTTAAATATTTTGTAAACAATTAACCAAATTCTGGTGGGATTTATAACTTGTGCAGCCCCACTGAAGTCAATTAGGTTGCATAAAGAGTAAGTCAATGCAGAATTTTGTCAAGTATGTTTGCCGGGTAGACAGTTGATCCACAATCTTATTGTGCAAAACTTGATTGTGAAATTTACTCCACCTGATGTATGTAATTTGTACAAAATGTTGATATTGTATTCCGGAACTTTTCAAACCATGAACAAAATTTTGTTATATATGTTTACATGGTGGTAGACTATAAAAACATATAGAGGAGACAAAATTATTTTGAAGTAATGTAGTGTCTTGAACGACTTAAATAAATAAATAAATGGAGATATCCTATCTCCTAGAACTGGAAGGGACCTTGAAAGGTCATTGAGTCCAGCCCCCTGCCTTCACTAGCAGGACCAAGTACTGATTTTTTGCCCTAACTCCCTAAGTGGCCCCCTCAAGGATTGAACACACAACCCTGGGTTTAGCAGGCCAATGCTCAAACCACTGAGCTATCCCTCCCCCTTCTATCATCAGTTATGAGAGATGAGCAGCACTGGTAAGATTCAATGGATCAATCTGCAAAAATTAACAACATGGTCTCTGAACCTAGTTTATACTTTGCACCTCTGTAAACTGAGGATCACAAAGTGCTTTAAAACATAGTTTAGTGACTCTTTCAACACCTGTAAGATACATAACCATTATCTTAACTTTATGGATGTTGAACCCAGGACACAGAGAGATTAGACGATTTGCCAAATATGACGCAGTAAGACAACAGTAGAGTCAGCAATATAAAGCAGTTCTCCTGAATCCCAATCCTATACTTTAACCACTACACCATGGTCACTTTATTAAAAACAACCACCATACTACAATGAATCTGCAACTTTTTAAATAAATAAAATGACATTACATTAAAAGCATAGTGGAATTGGAAGCGGACTCCATGAAGGCAACTGCACTGAAATTTAGTCACAATTATGGCTTTATGCATGAGAGGGAGCCAATCTCACTGGCTGTTTTAAACTAAGAACTTTTTTTCTCTGCTCCCACTTATGTTTAAATATATTTGAAGACTGCCTACGTTCCATTGTGTTTTAAAATGCAAACCAAGCCAGCAAGGATCTTCTTTCGTCTCGTGAAAGAATCCCACAAGATTCCAAAAACTCCTACAATTTTTCCAGACTATCTATTACAATTTTTAAGTGATGGCACTCAGTGTAACTAAGTTATCTAGAGGTTTATCTAGCCATTCACCTTCACATATATTTTATAAGCCCAGACAATAATTACAGATTCCAGGATGGGATTTGGCCTGAGGACAGTAAATCCCAGCAGACCCCATTTCCATGAGGCCCACCAGCTATAACAGCAGCAGTCAGAATAGGAAGCAGGAGTGAATGCCTAAAATAGTTGAATAGTCAGTGGGCCAGAGAAAGCAAGTAAGAATTTATGTAAAGCAGAACAGCTTCAGTGGCAGAAATTGAGAGCGAAATGCTAAAATAGCCAGTAGCCAGGCACTCACCTGGATGGCAAGAAGACCTGCATTCAAGTCTCTGCTACAGAGCAGGGTTCAAACCTTGGTCTCCCATATCGCATGTAATTTCCCTAATCGCTGGGCATAATGGGGACATTAGCACCACCACCTCCTTCTCTTTCATGAATGGTTCATACATTCCTTTCTGAATCTAGCCTGAATAATCAAAATGTTTCATTTTGATAAATGTCATAGTGGTTAATTCTGACTTTTCATAAAAAATAAAAATTGTTTTTTCCTTTTGATTGAAAACCATTAACTGAAATTGACAGGAATCTGCAAAATGTTTCAGCCAAAAAATTTCACCCAGCTCTAGTCCTGATAGGTCTTCGGTGGCTAGCATAATGCAAAGAAAGAATAATAATGATTACATTAATTAATAAAGAGCATTATGGGACTGTCACAGTGTGGTTTAACCACTCAAAAATTTGCACTCATACATGTCAGTTCAGAGAAAGAAAGTCAATCAACAATTGGCATACAGAGATTAAATACTAATAGACAGTAACTTTATGTATTGCTGATTCACAGGAAAGAAAATGAAAAGAAATAGTGACAAAAACATACCATCTGATCAAGGAACTGAATTCACATTAGGACAACTTACATTAGGGGACCCTCCATAATTCCCTCCAAGAATCTTGGGCGATTTGTGATAGAAAATGGCTACATACCACTTTGATCCCCCATAATCCTGTGGCCAGTTGGGGGCCAGTTTGCTCCACTACAGAAGATAAATTTATACCCAGCTGCAATGGCAGTTCTCCAGTCATGACCCTTCACCTTGATATATCCCCTATGCTGGCTCTATACTACTTGGGAATACCTCTTTTTCTTTAGAAGTCCTCAGCTGGTCACTAAGACCAGCTGTAATTGTGTTTTGTGTCAATGGAGTAGTGCAATGCAGACTAGAATCTGGCCCTAACTAATGACAGAAAACATAGAAATATAGAGCTGGAAGGAATGTCAAGAGGTCATCTAGTCCACCCCTTCCTGCTGAGGCAGAATTAAATATACTTAGATCATCCCTGACAGAGGTTTGTCTAAGGGTATGTCTACACTGACAAGTTTCTGCGCACCAAGTGATAACACTTTTATTAAAGCGCTGGAATTAAACCATTGTTGCGTGTCCACGCTGTGCTGCTTGTGATGGTAGAGCGCATCCACTTTAGCAGCCCCTGCAATGGCAAAGAGAGCAGTGCATTGTGGTAGCTATCCAACAGTGCAACTGGCCACAGGGTGCTTTGGGAAGGGTTTGTAATGCCTCATGGGGCAGGCACAGCGTCACATGATGGAGGTTTCCCAATCCCATTGTTCCATGGGCATCCTACTACCTTGCCAACTGCTTTTCAATTGAAGTCGGGGGACGGTGTGTGAGACAGGGAGTGTGTGTGTGTATGGAGGGGGGAGAGACAGTGTATTTTGGGGGACAGGGAGTGTGTCAGCATGCTGTCTTGTAAGTTCAGACAGCGGCAAGAAGCAACCAGTCCTGAGGCAGGGGGAGAGGGAAACCCTGACATCAGCCCCTGTCTCTCTCCCCAGCTCGCTCACACACACACACACACACACACACACACACACACACACACACACACACTCACTCACACCTGCCTCTGTGTTCAATAGCAGCAGCATTCCACATTAATGGTTTGCTTTGTGTCCCGGAGCAGATCAGCAAAGCACACAAGGGCCGTCAGAAACGGAGCTTTGAAAGGGGAGGGGGCGCATGTCTCCAGGGCAGCCGAGTTCAAAACAATGAGCAAAGCGGCCACTTGAGGGATTATGGGACACCTCTGGGGGCCAGCTGATTGCTTTCTGCGCTGTCATGTGTTTACACTGCCAATACAGCGCTGGAGTCTCTGCACTTTAAGGCTTACGACTCTCGTCGAGGTGGTTTTTTTGCAACGCTGCAATTGAGGAGTTTCTGCACACTAAGTGGCTTGGCAGTGTGTACACCTCAGGAGTTACACCGCAGAAAGCTGCTTTACTGCGCAGTAACTTGCCAGTGTAGACAAGGCCTTTAATGTATTAAGTAACACGTCTATCTGTGTTGATACTTTATTATAAAATAAGCAAGTGAAATAGAGTGAGCTGATTGGCCAATACTCCCAAACTTGACTGTAATCACCACAATTGACTGCTCAGAATGTGGAGCTCTGAATGTTATGCTCACAGTTCGGAATTTATGCTAACGAGGTTAAAACCTTTTATTAACACGGTAGGACTCCGGTGTGAGAACTGCCACATTAATTTGCACCTAGTTGTGTTGACAGCACTTTGTTTTGTGGCCTTATGTCAAATAACACAACAGGCAAAGATAAATATAAGGTGATTTACACCCTGTCTTGTTTTTCTGCTTAACAAACAATAAAAATACTGACACAGGCTAAATCCTGAGGACCTTAATTTTTCTCACACCTCACCCAAGTTTATTCCCATTGACTTTAACGAGTTTTGCCTAAGAAATTAGTAACAATTGATGAAAGGTCTCTGTATTTTATACATATTTAATTTAATTGACACAACATGGATGTACTGGGTACCAGGGTAAAATTAAAATACAAGCCTGCAAAAAATAAAAGAATGACAGATTTTAAATAGTGTGTCTTAAAAAATGCAATATGTCTACAAATCACATTTAATACATTGATTACCCTGATTCATGCTTACACATGTGTAAATGTAGGGCCAGATCCTTGCACCTTCCCTTCCCACCAATCCATGTGATTTGTGCTGATCAGGCTGCTGGAAAGATGCCCTAATGAGTCACCTATATCCCTAGCATCGGGGAATTTCCTGGTGATGTAAAACCAGCTCTACACCACCTTCTTCTTCTGTCCTCCCAGGCAGGGACATACCTGACAGACTGTTATTGCCAGCGTAACATAGAGCCCTCCCTGTACTCTAAATTACAGCAGGATCTGAACCCTGGCCCCCAGTTGGCCCCAAGATCAGGGGAGTGGAAAGATGCACCTCAGGGGCTATTCCAAGTGCAGCAAAGCCAAACCAGGGGTCCTGGACCCTAAAGTCCAAACATTTATGATATTTGCAGTAATCATCTCTATTGACATTCGTTAATATTTTTAATGTCTTTACTTAAATCTTTGTAAACCAAGGGGCATTAGCTCTGACATTTTTTCACACTTATTTTTTGAGTTTATTTAACTTACTTTGTCTACCAGATTATTATTTCAAGGATTGCTACCTTAACTTCCTCAAACTCATGCCTATGCCTCATACACTTGATTATCTCATTCTGCCTTCGGTCTATGGCAATGACATACTATATAAGAAGAAACTGAGAATTTTTTTACAAAGGAAAATATTTCAATACACTGTTATTGTCATGGGGAAAGCCCTAGATTTTTCTAGAATGTAAGTATACGCTAGTTGAAATAATGTGCTTCAAAGGATACCTTTTTGAGGGGACAAATGTTGTTAAGAAAGTTCAGCATGAGTGACTGGTGATCTCCACAGAGAGTGTGGGGGAAAGGAAGGAATCCTGTTCCCTGGACCCTGGAAGTGGAACTTCCATTCCATGCTTTTTCCGTGGACTGGCAGCATTTGAGGAGCTCCAGTAGAGCTGGGCTCTGCATCATATACATGTGCACATACCTTGCACATCCTCCCCAAATCCTGCCACTCTGCAGAAGAACCACACTGGTTCCTCTACATGTGGTGCTTGCTGCACCTGCAGAGGAAGTGGCAAGATTTGACCTAAATGGGAAGTTTACTTTAACCAAGAATGAAGTTTGCATACCACCCTACACTGAAACAAGACTTCCACCTGACTCACTATGAACTGATTTTTACTACATCAGAGCTCTATACGAGGGTCCCACTCTACTCAGTAATTCAGTAAAGTTGTGTCCAAATTTAAATGTACATTGGGTGACATTAACTGTAACAATATTATTATACGGTATTTCATTTTTTTTAATTGTACATGGATGCGGTAGGTGAGGTAATATCTATTATTGGGACTACCTTCTCCTGGGAAGAGAGACAAGCTTTTGAGGTCCAATAAAAGCTATTACTTCACCCACTTTGTCTTTCTAATATCCTGGAACTAACACAGCTACAACTACTCTTGTTTTTGAAAGTTTCATCATACAGCGAACACTGTATACTTCTTCTTAAACTTTGTATTTGTTATTTTACACAAGCTTATGCTATTTTATTGGACGTACTGAAACTGCTTCTTACAAACTTCCTCTTTTGTATCTGGAAAAATAAGAGCACTCAAAATAACAAATTCAATCACCTCCCGAGGGAGAGGGAGGGGAGAAACACCACAAGAAATCAAGGATGTCTCAATCCAATATAGAATCACTTTACTATATGCATTCTGTACCATCAGAAATGAGTAAATTAGGTTATTGCTGTTCTCTGAATATATTGCCTCCACTCCTGAAGCTTGTGTTGTCTCATGAGGACCTTAAAAGCATAGACTTTAGGGGTCCAGTGCCTCAAAACAAGCCACTAGTGGGTTCCTAAACTTGCTAATTAATCTGCCACAAAGTGATCCACAGACAAGTGTAGAAGGTGGGAAGAAGAGTGAGGCAATATGATTAGAGAACTCCAGTTCAGGGAAGTAACCCAGTTTTTTGCCTCTACAGATTCGCACCCTTGGAAACAGCAAGCAGGAGAGCCCCAGGAGTTGAGTTGGGGATCTTCCTAATAAAGGAGAAGAGACTACCCTACCCAACAGTTTTTAAAGCTAACCTCCCAAACAATTGGAAGTCAACATGAAGTTATGCATCCGAAGAAGTGAGGTTTTCACTCACGAAAGCTTATGCCCAAAAGATCTGTTAGTCTTTAAGGTGCCACCAGACTCCTTGTTGTTTATGAAGTTATAAAGACGTTTCTGTATGGATCCTATCCACAAGGCTGGGGAAAATGTATTAAGACAGCTGTAGTAGGATAAATACGTGTGTACATTAATGTGCAGCTACCGACAATGAAACAAAACATTGTTGTATGAACATTAATCTTTTCAATGCCTCTGCGAAGGAAAAGAAGTATTATCTTCATCTTAGAGATAAGGAACTAAAGCAGAGAGATTATTAATTATTGTTGTTTTAATTATTTGTTAAATTCTCACCGTTTATTTGGCCCTGAGAATGACACAAAGGAAAACATGGTTTCTGCCTGCAGGAGTTTCTAATCTAAATAGGAAAACTTGCCAAAGGCCACACATTGAGTAGCAGAGCTGGGATCAAAACTCAGCAGTTTCTGGCTTGCAGTCCTCAACTTAAATCTGTGGTCTAAAATCAATGGTAAATTTTTTGGTGGAAAAGTCAATATTTTCAGCCAAGAATCAAACACTTTTAGGCTGAAAATTGTATCTGAAAACAAAAATTTTGATTTGGAAATACCATCTTGGTGCTGCATAGGAATTGTATTTCAGGTGCCTTATTCTCCTATCCGTGGCTTCCTGGCTCATCTCCTTGACCAGCCTACATCTTCCATGAAAATAAACTAATCTGAACAAAACAGCTAAATCAAAAGAAGTTAAATTACTGTTGTACAGGTATGCAACTGGCAAACTACCTGTCATCTAAATAATGTATCAATCATTAAAAAAATCATAGATTTCTGATAGTTTCAGTTACTCTCTCATGGTATCTGAGGGGGTTTCAGATCAGGACATAGCACATAGGCAGACCTAGTACTAAAAGATTACCTCCTCCTGAGTATGGGTAGGAAACACAAGTGTTACGCTTGTACTGCTAGATCTCTCTACAGCCTTCAGTGCAGTTCTGATGACACACAAGTTATGTTAGATACCAAGTTTACTGATACCCTTAAAAATACCTGGGATAAATGGACAACCCTCTCTTTTCTAACTCTCCCCAAAAATATGAGACCAAGGAGAGACAATGAAAGTGACAGCTGGTAAAGGTAAAATAAATTACAGAAAATAGTGATTCACATGATGGAATCTACCCATCACTGTCTAATGATGTTATTAGCTGCAATAATGTAGTTGTGGCTGGTTTCTAAAAGTGTTGGATAATTTTATGACCATTAATATTGTTTGTTAGTTATACAATGTGAGCTACAGCCAATGTAATCTCACACTTTGGGACATCAATTGCCCTCCTTTGGGGCTAACTCCATTGTAATGCAGAGAATTCCACATGATTAAGTGAATTATGGAGTTTGAGCTTTTGTGTGCTTATGAAAATAAATCAGTCACTGGCTAATGCTGGAGGCAGGCATTGAGATTGCTGGACCACTGGTCTGATTCGGTGTGGCTAATCCTACGTTCTTGCTTTGTAAAGGCAAAATTATCCTGGCTAATCCATGGCAGAAATTGCCTTATATCTCTTTTGAGGATCTTTGTATTGCTCTATATCACAGGGAGTTGCAACAAGATGCCAGAGGGTTCCAACAAACCTGCCTCTCTTATATTACTAAATGGGATGAGGTCTCAGTATGGAAAAGGTTGGAAACCACTGTTCTATGCTTTAATAGTAATTGCTGCCTACTGTGCAACTCACTCACGAGGCATAGGTTTCTGAAAAAAGACAGGTTGTGGTTTAGCCAAATGGACGAATTTTGCTCTCAACACACCCTTAGTTCTGAATTCTTCCACCCCATATCTAGTCATAGTGCATTCCACCTCCGAAAATGAATAACGGTTGTGACACATTTACTGCAGAGGTGGAGCCATGTGGGAGATGGAGGGACAGATGCATATTTATAGCCACACACATCTGCCCATGGAAAGGTCACAAAGCAGGCATTAGCGATGAAGAACTTCAGATGGACACTCCCTGGAGGATATATCTCCCATCACCCCGCAGATTCAGGTTGGCAACTTGTCAGCGTTACAGTCCACAGCCCAGCTGTTTTATGTTAAACCACAGGAAAATATGTATTTATGCTCCTCACATCAGCACACTGAAATGTCAAGAGATTCACCTCTCAAGATGAGGACTCTCAGTCACACCAAAGAAAAGCATCTGACACGCCCCCTGGAAAATCCACACCTTGCTAAGGAGCCAAATAGGGAAAGTGGTTAGATGGAAACAATAAGTTTGTGTTGATGAGGCAGTGCTATGTGTGTAGGGTGGATATTCTTATCATGTGCTTATGCTCCTATACGGAGAGTAAGAGGTTTGCTTTTACTTAGTCTCAGATAGCGATCATTTAGTCCCATCTTTCTCTCTCTTTTTTTTTTGAGTTCTCCACAGTGGTGTCTCATCAGCCTAGGCAAGTGAGGCGCAGCCCAACCAAAGAATTGAGAAGCTAATTTCTAAAAGCTGCATTTTTTTGTATATATAGAGACTTTTAAGGACAGTTAAGCGTGCACATTTTAAATACGTAACGTAAGTCCACAAGAAGTGCTTGTGGTTTGATTAAAGTCTGTCACGTTACCCACTCTGTCTCTGGAGTGACAGGCAATGCCAGAAAATGTAGTGAGGTGGGTGAGGCTCAAATCCTAGTATAGGTAGGAGTGCCTCAGGAAGCTGCCTTGTTACCATGGCAACTTATCACCCCAGGAGTCATTTTAAGAGGGTGTTGTTGTGGTTCCCAGGGCTTGGTGAGGCCACAGCAGGACAGTAGCAGTTAAGGGTGGTTCTGACAGTGGGGCTGCAGGGGGGCCCCTGCAAAGGGCCAAGACACCAGAGCGCAAGATGGAGAGGAGTTTTCAATCATTCTGGCCTGGTAGAGCAGAGATCCCTGGCCAAGACTGCAAGGAGGAGGACAAGCCCCCAGCTGCGAGGGAGGCCATCCCACTGCTTAAATGCCTGGGCACTGCTCTGACACTCCTGGGTGGTGAGTGAGGCAGCAGGGCCATGACAGCAGAAGGCTCCCTGAACAGCCACAGGGCCAGTGACACTGGATCTCTGCAGGCACAGGGTGTAGTAGGGAGGCTGTGACACTGGAGAGGCACAGCAGAGACTCCCAACCAGAACTGGAAAGAGGATGATGTATATTGGGATTTGTGACACTTTGTGATATGTGCCTCACCTGTCAAAAAGGTCATGAGCCACCACTCATTCTGCAGGAGAACATTATGTGCCAGATTTCCAAAGAGCTCAGCAGGCAGCAACTCCCATTAATAAAGTTAGGAGCTGAGTGCTTATGAAAATCTGGCTCTCAGTGATTCGTTCTGTTCTGTTCGAGGCTTTCACTCAAAGCTTGTGTGGTTTTACACCTTAGCCGCTAGTGATGCAGAAAATGAACCAATGGAAGATGAAGTCCAGATGGTATATAATAATATGGCATATCAGAATGTGTGGTCGGACAACTGGGAGGTTCAACCATGGAATAACCAGCTATGCAGTCCATTTGTGCACCTCTATTTTTCACTGTCATTATTAGAATCACTATGATTAATTTTATGGTTATATAAAACCCATCCCTGTAGCATGTATTAACAATTTGGCCTTCATGAGGTACGAAGAATGTGGTGAATAGAGAGAGAGTGGGTTTGGTAGTGAGGTAAGGAGTAATACAGCAGATGAAAAGAAAAGGAAGGAATTTTGAAGGATAAATGGCAAGTGACAACAACCCAAATCAAGGGGTAAGCAATGGATGATTATAAATGAAATGTACTAACCTCCTGATGCCCAAAATCTGATGGCTATTGGAAGATCCTTGGGATGATATTCCTGAAAGAAGGTTCACAGAAACTCTTTTTTCTCACTTACAGTCTCTTGAAAAATAACACATTCCTCCATGAAGAGGAGATATCTGAGCCATTAGCGATTATCTTTGAAAAGTCATGGAAGATGAGATAGATTCCAGAAGACTGGAAAAGGGCAAAGACAGTGCCAATCTATAAAAAGGGGAATAAGGACAACCCAGGGAATTACAAAGCAGTCCCCTTAACTTCAGTACTCAGAAAGATAATGGAACAAATGATTAAGCAATCAATTTGCAAACACCTAGAAGATAATAAGGTGATAAATAACAGTCAGCATGGATTTGTCAAGAACAAATCATGTCAATCCAACCTATTAGCTTTCTTTGACAAGGTAACAAGCCTTGTGGATAGGGAGGAAGCTGTAGATGTGGTATATGTTGACTTTAGCAAGGTTTTTGATACTGTCTCGCATGACCTTCTTCTAAACAAACTAGGGAAATATAACCTCAATGGAGCTGCCATAATGTGGGTGCATAACTGGTTGGAAACCTATTCTCAGAGAGTAGTTATCAGTGGTTCACAGTCAAGCTGGAAGGGCATATCAAGCGGGGTCCCGCTGGGTCCGGTTCTGTTTAACGTCTTCATCAATGATTTAGATAATGCCATATAGAGAGTACACTTATAAATTTGCAGACAATACATAGCTGGTAGGAGTTGCAAGTGCTTTGGAAGATAGGTTTAAAATTCAAAATGATCTGGACAAACTGGAGAAATGGTCTGAAGTAAATAGGATGCAATTCAAAAAGGACAAATGCAAAGTACTCCACTTAGGAAGGAACAATCAGTTGCATACATACAAAATGGGAAATGACTGCCTATGAAGGAGAATTGCAGAAAGGGATCTGGGCTGTCATTGTGGATCACAAAGCTAAATATGAGTCAATAGTGTAACTCTGTTGCAATAAAAGCAAACAACATTCTGGGATGAATTAGCAGGAGTGTTGTAAGCAAGATATGAGAAGTAATTCTTCCGCTCTACTCCATGCTGATTAGGCCTCAGCTGGAGTATTGTGTCCAGTTGTTGGCACCACATTTCAGGAAAGATGTGGACAAATTGGAGAAAGTCCAGAGAAGAACAACGAAAATGATTAAAGGTCTAGAAAACATGACCTATGAGGGAAGATTTAAAAAATGGGGTTTGTTTAGTCTGGAGAAGACTGATGGGGGATATGATAACAGTACATAAAAAGTTGTTACAAGGAGGAGGAAAAATTGTTATCTTTAATTATGGGGATAGGACAAGAAGCAATGGGCTTAAATTGCAGCAAGGGAGGTTTAGCTTGGACATTAGAAAAATTTTCCTAACTCTCAGGGTAGTGAAGCACTGGAATAAATTGCCTAGGGAGGTTGTGAAAATCTCTGTCATTGGAGATTTGTAAGAGCAGGTTAGACAAACACCTGTCAGGGATGGTCTAGATAATACTTAGTCCTACCTTGAGTGCAGGGGACTGTACTAGAAGACCTCTCGAGGTCCCTTCCAGTCCTATGATTCTATGAATTACAAAGAGTGAAGTATGTGACTTAGGGGGAAAACAAATGTGTCACTTCAAAGAAAATAAATAACTTAAAAGCTAATACTGTAAGTTTTAAAAATTAGTTACTGAGTATTTCCTAATGAAGTTATTGAGATTTGAAAATGCTTTCACTGCTGTCTTCTTTATTCAAAAAGACATAATGGAAACAAGACTGTTTATCTTCTTAAATACCATTTTACTTTAAAAAAAAGCAATTGTTTTCCTCCTTCGTATGATTTACTCACCTATATGAGAACCAAAGGATAGCTTTTCAAGATAAAATAGCATTTAAGGAGATAGAGTGACAGCTCTGTTTTACAGAATGCAGTTGGATCCGAGTATGGGCACCTTGTAGTTATTCAGGAGAAAATGGGCACAGCGTGATAAACAGATTGAATGGTGTTCCTACTTTTCATTTTTATTTCATTTTGCAGATGGAACATGCTTCACTATTCAAAAAAGTAAAGTAACACTTTAGCATTAAACCTGCTTAACAGAAGAAAGCCTGGGATTGTCTATTATTTGGGAATGCAGTTAACAAAAATGTAATACAAAGGGATGCCAATTCCCCTATTAAACATGTTCATCATTATTTGAAACACTGCAGAAACAGAAGCATTCCAGTAGCAAACAGAACCCTTTAATATTTGTTTCACTCATTAAATCTCAAGTAGAACTGAAATTGGTATTCTTTCCCTAGCCCCGTTTCTTGTCATCTCAGAACTCAAAGAATAAAGGGTTTATGCAGACAGCATTTTCCCAAGGTCTGTTCTATCGGCACTACACAATCACAGTGTTGCAATTCCTGTCTCTTATGCTACCCCCTACAACTTGTCAACACTTGAAACTTACACTCATTTGCAATCCTTTGCAGGCTGCCTGTTATGCTGACCACAGGACTGAGGTAACGGTTCCTTATTAAATTGTATGTTTACATCAGAAAGGCCTAGACTTGGGGCCAAATCTTGCTTCCTTTGAAGCCAATAGTTTTGTAGTTGATTTCAGGGGAACTAGGATTTGGCCCCCTGGTGTAAATGACCAGTCTGTCAAGCCTGGATCAGAGGGAGCCCTGTTCTCCTGTAGGTCCCTAGGATGTGAGGATGTCTCATGGGGCCAGTGGCCCTTCAGGGAGTATCAGGGACTAACTGGCCTCTGATGACCCCATAAACTGCACCTGGGAGCAGGTTGGTGCTCCCGGTGGGGCTTATCAGACAATTAGCAAGGAAGCAGCTGAGTTCTATAAGAGGACTGCCTGAACAGTGTAAGTAGGAGGCTGCTCAGATAGGAAGGGAGATCCCAGGTGAGAGGAAGGAAGAGATTTATGTCCCTGGGGAAGGCCTGGGACTACACACTAGGGAGATCGCACAGGAAGCAGTGCAGGCTCCTGTAGGGAAGGAGCCTTGAGCTAGGGATTAGAGGTAACTGGGAGAGCTCCCAGGGAAGACTGTCAGATCTCTGGGGAAGGGAGGCAGTAGGGGACATCTGATTGTTAGCTCAGGGAAGAGAGCTGGTGGATACCTTTGGAGAGTCCCAGCAGTTTGGGATCGGCTGCTGCTGGACAGCTGAGCCACAGAAGTAGAGCTAACACCTGTGGTGGAGGCCTGGAGCTGGGGCAAGGTGTCCAGGGAGGCAGTCCTAGGGCCAGTGTTTCAAAGGGGAAATGGAATGGAAGAGACCCACAGTGAGCGAGGTAGGCTCCTGTGGGGGAGCCCTGAACTAGGGACTACAAGAAACAGAAGAAAATCCCAGCAGGGGTGGAGCACGAGTTTATATTGTATTTGGACTTCCAGTGGAGAAAAGCCTGGAGGAGTCAGTACTCTGAGAAGTGTGAGAAAGAGCGATAAGTTGAGCCCAGGAAGGGTGAAGGACCTTCTGTCTATGTCAGCTTTAATTCTGAGTGTCCCAGAAGGGGACTGAACTTTATTTGACTTGGTCAGAGGGCCTAGCCAAAGAAGATCTGGTAAGAGGCAGACGGGCTGCAGGAAGTGCTAGAGCTGAGAATACCAGTGATGTTATGCACTAATACAAGGGATGTGCTAAGGGTGTGTGTGGATCATAAACAGACAGGGTGACCTTGAATGTGAGATGGGACTTGCAAGCTCTGAGCACTGGCCTACGTTCTAGCAGACAGATATGCAGCCATGCTTCTCATGTAGTCCAAAGGCCCAGAGCCTGCAGACCATCAAGAGTCCATCACTATAGTTTTGGACTGGAGAGGAGGTACAAAGGGGACTCTCCTTTGCAGACCATTTTCTTTCTACCATTTTAGGAAGGAGAGTACTAGTTGACGTACATAGAGAAGCATGTCCTATTGATGTCTGGTGGGGAAATACACCTACCTTAATCAGCCCTGCTTGCATCAGAGGTGTAGTCTAGCTTGCAGTGTTATGAAGGTGCATGAAGCCATATGCACAAGCAGAGCAAGACACATCCTCACTGTGGTACTTGGGTTTGACTCTAGTTTGGTTAATAAGACAGACGTGTTCTCAAACCTGTCAGAGGTAGATAAACCATGGGCTTGGTGGAGCCCAGGGCAGCCCCTATAAACTCGAGCCTCTGAATGGGAGTCAGTTTAGATTTTTGTATGCTGCCTTTGAGACTGAAGTTTTGGAACAGTTCAAGAATGTAGCAAATGGCAGCTGACACTTGATAAGGCGTCTAACTAGCCAATCATCCAGATAAGGGCAATGACCACTAGCACCTTGGTAAAATCCCTCAATCAACAAGCCAAAGGTAGAACTTGATACTGAAATGTTTGTGGCCTACCATGAAACTTAGGTACTTCCTGTGCAATATGCATCTTGGAGGTTCAGAGATGTGAACCAGTTCCCAGGATTCAGAGAGGGAATTATTGAACTTGTAGCTGGACTTCTCTAGATTTGTGGGTAATGTGAAAGTAGAACTTGCAAACAGCACAATTGTTGGGGATGTGCGATTCTCCCAAACCAAATAAACATTTTACATGCCATCATTAATGGGCATAGTACCCTCCCATGAGGAGCAATACTTAAATGCAGGTAACTTAGAAGAAGCCATCCTAGTACTAGAAAGATATCGTTTTTCTTAGGAATAGGCTGTTTTTCTTTCTTTCTTTCTTTCTTTCTTTCTTTCTTTTTTCTTTTTTACCAGAAACAGCAAACAAAATACCCACAGGCAACAACTAACGATACCATTTTCACAAAGCTGAAGAAGAGCCAGCAATTTGTTGAACAGACAGCGAGCAGGAAATGGGGAGAGGAAGTGAGTGACGGTTGGCCTCCTCCACCCATTTATGCCCTGTGCGACTACAATGAATACTTCTGGCAAAAGACTTTCAACTTGGGCAAATGCACACTTGGACTATGCATATGGATAATCACTTGAAGGAGAAATCAGACTTATTCTTAGTTGCTATCAATCAATGCAGTTCCACTGACTTCAATCTGCCCTATTAGCTTTAAGAATCTTTTCCGATAGGGGGTTAATAGAATTAGCGGCTTGAAAGATTCAACCTTTCCCTCCATGAATAATGCAGAGTTTAGCAGAAAATAATATAATGGTTTCACTCCTGTTTTTTCAAATGCCATTTTGAGGAATGTAAACTCCTTGTGCCAGGGCTGTTTTAGGTCACAAAACAATACAATGTTTTTGCCTTTGTAAGTGATGTCACCTGCAGCTAAAGCTGCCTTCAGGGTTCTCTACTTGTCACGAACATCAGACGGACAGACTATACTGATGCTTCTTATATTGAGCCTTTCTCAAGGTTCATGCATCGGAACCTCAAAGCATCTCCTCTAGTATATTAAGTTTAGTAGATCAGAGAGAAACTTTTCTACAATATACAGCATCAAAATTACTCAGAAAATCTAGAATTCAGACTTTTGAACCCACATTTAGTTTTCTCAAGTTTTTAGTCTTTTTTCCTATTATTTTTGAGGGTTTTTTTTTTTTTTTTACAAATTTAGGCGTTTCTTCCACAAAGTCTTTTCAAGCCTTAATCTCAGCCTCCACATGGCTCACTGTTCAGCCCCAGTAACTTGCGTCCAAACCAGTAAACATTTCTGAGACCTTTACTTCCACAGAATACAGAGACTTGAAATAAAACATCAAGTTTAACCTTACATTCAAAATCTCTCATTTTAAGGAGTTCCCTTCCCCTCTCTCTGCATTTTCTATAGAACAAGATGGTGCTGGGGTCTAGGAGTTTGGGACTTGAAGGAGTCAGCCACCTTAGGATATGTGTTGCTTTTCCTCATTTTACTGGTAAGGCACATAGATCTTGTTGTTCCAAAAGGAAAAGAACAACTTTGGATGTTTGCAGGAAGTCAGGAGAGTTACGTTTCCCAAAGCTGGAATTACTCCGCTATACATCGGCTCCAGTATAGACAAAGGCCTGGTCCACACTACCCCCCTACTTCGGACTAAGGTACGCAAATTCAGCTACGTTAATAACGTAGCTGAATTCGAAGTACCTTAGTCCGAACTTACCGCGGGTCCAGACGCGGCAGGAAGGCTCCCCCGTCGATGCCGCGTACTCCTCTCGCCGAGCTGGAGTACCGGCATTGACGGCGAGCACTTCCGGGATCGATTTATCGCGTCTAAACCAGACGCGATAAATTGATCCCAGAACATCGATTGCCTGCCGTCGGACCCTCCGGTAAGTGTAGACGTACCCTCAGACTCCCCTTTCCCCAAATAATCATTGTTAAAAATATATTCTAGCCGAACTAACAAGACACGTACATAACGACTAAGTAATCATGTAATCCGGTTATTGTATCCCTCCTCCTCCCTTTTCCTGTTCCCCCTCCCACTATTTGCTACTCTGATTCACTGAATCATGACTAAATTTACATTGTAAACTCCTTTGAGCAGGGTGTATGCCTTTTACTTGATTTGTAAAGCACACAACACATTTTGGACACACCATAAATAATAATAATATACACATTTCATTTCTAGGCATGGACAAATACTTAGATACAGTAAGTAGAGGAATGTATTGATCAATCTAGGAGGCAGATTAATGAGCACAGCAGAATCAGATTTAATTAACAGCTGCTAAAATGTATTTATTGATAGGGCAACTAAAGCTTCTCAAAGTCTGTGACTTGCGGTTTGGTAGCTGACACTTTGACAGGCAACACTGACAGAACTCTATTTTCAGCTGCCAGTCAAAGATTAGCAGTCTGACACCCAGGGAATTCCCTGTTAGTCATTAGATTGCAAACTCAAACTTCTGCAGAGACAGGTTTTAGTTAGACATTCACATTTCCTCGACCTGGGTCTGAAGCTACCATTCCCCTGACATTTTTAGAATAGGTAGCTCTCAGTAATATATAAATGGGAACAAGTCAAATGAGAATGCACCTGGTTATTTGCCCAGATTGTAAAGAGAAATGTGATTGAAACTAATATTCTTTTCCTAAACCACATTCACATTAGCTAAAAGCTACCATTAGCTGAAAGTTAACGTTGCCAGTGCTTCTCACAGTCCCACACCCAGCTGCACTGAGCCCAGGCCTGGCACAGCCAAGGGCCAAGAGACACAAAGGTGGCTAAACTACTTCTGTACTTCCCCCAATTCTCACAGTTAGCCCAGTCACAGGGCAAGCTCTAATTTATGCCAGCTAGGACAGTCTGCCAAGGACCATTCCAAGTGCCAGGACTGCCCGAGTGCAGCATATTTCAGCTATGCTCCCTTCCCTCCACCCCCGCAGCCCATGCCACAATGCCCCCTACCTGGGTTGGTAGCAGGGGAAATGGGTGATTTAGAGCTGGCTTTACACCACCATCTCCGCCAAAGGAATCCCCAGCTGCCCCTTTAGGAATGGTTGAAAGGGTACATAGCCTTGGCCAAGGATTTTACTCATAAAATGTAGTTCACGTACTGACGCAAGCAGGAATGTAGGATAATAAAAACTATTTATTGGCTACTGTGGATTAAAAATGGCATTTAAAATGTATTTAGGGAAAAAGTAGTGAAAACATTAATCTAAGAAGATACAGTGCAAAAAATAAAACATAAGTATAAAGGAATAAAGACAAAAAAAACAGAAAACATTGTTTGCACGGAGGGATAATACAGTAAACTAAATCAACGTTCAATCATTTTTTCAATACATTATTTCCCCTGTGAAACTTCGACACATCTTATTTTCAGAAGTGTTTCAAGAGAAATAGGAAGTAATCTACTGAATATTGGACAAAGAAAACATATAATAAAATAAAGTTAAACGTGTATATGGATATCTGTTGTTAGGGTTTTTATTTTTTTTTAAGAAATGGTATTTTAAAGAGCATTTGCAATCTTAAGTCTAGAGCCTGCAACAAAGAGTGGCAATATGAATATGTGAAGATTAATATATAGCAGGCTTGCTGCACATATATGACAGCAGTCATGCACATATATGCAGAAAGTGGTTGTAAAGGCATCCATGGGAACAGTGGCGATTGAAATGTCTACAGTTGCCACATGTGGACACAGTACTGTGTTGCAAGATGTGGCATAAATAGATGGTGATACCAGAAATGACCCCTCTTCATGGACCTATCCACCTTTCTAGATATGTACCATAGGTTAGATATGCAGTGTAGATCTGAATGCATGGCATGTAACTGGGCTTGAAATAATTCAATTTTTATGTATGGATCATTTTGATAGATAATATTGATGTTTATTTTAGAACTTTAAAAATGGTGTCAGTTTAAATTTTCACATGTGAAAAATTATGAGTTTTAAGCATTTCTTAATTTTTTAATCAATTTAGATTTTCAAAATTGTGGGAAATTATGGGGGGGATAAGACAATAATTACTTAATGACAGTAGATGTTGAGATTCAAAAAGCTAAAACTTTGTAACTGTTAAAACAAAAATTGTCAACATCACATCAAAATACATAAAGTAAATGTCCTTAAATCAAACTATAATAATTTCTCAAGCATCAGTTCTCTTGCTTTGCCTATCTGTAAATTTTGATTATAGATGGAAATATTTTTCGTGTGTGTGTGTGTGTGGTGAAATCAACGTTTACCACCATTTACTGACCACAGTCTAATCCTTCTAAGCCTATATAAGGATTTTAAAAAAATGTTTCCACACCTAATGGGGTCTGCTTAAGCACCGCAGCCGGAGAACGTGTGCACACACATACACATATATAATTTCTCTGTGTGTGTGTGTGTGTGTGTAAACACGCACATGCAGGTGTCTAAAAAACAGCTTACTATTTATGTAAATTTGGGAATAGATTCAAAAGGCTTTTGATATTACCATTCAATGGATTTCAAAAAATGAAATCTCTCTAAGCAGAATATATCTGTCTAAATCTTGTATACAATGCAGATATTTAATAACATAGCTATACTTTTTCATTATGATTTCTATATTATAGTCTGATTTTGAATAAATACTTTTGGTTGTTTTGCTCATGCATTAAAGCCAACAACAAAAAATGAAAATACCCCTCTGCCTTTCAAGGTCACCTTAACCAATTCCTCATACACACCGAAATGGCAAGTTCATAAATCACTGAAACAATGAAGTATTGTAAAATACATCTAGAGTATAGAGCTGAATTTTAGTTGCAGCGCCATAACCTCTAGTGCATCATCTATGATCAATTAAAGATGACCTTAATTCAGCAAGATCTAATACAGAAACTTATTGATTTTTCTGATTAATAGCTTTTGGAAACCTAGAGCTCTGGTAACCATTGCATGAATGTGTTAAATGAAGTGAGGAAATGGATTAATCACTTCTGGGGATAAGGCATATGTTTCTGCATGACTGTGGCACAAATTTCATACAAATAGATATTGTGATTGTCAGCTAGAATCCTATACTCTTTCCCACGATTAAGACCCTGATTCAGCAAACCATATAAGCACATGCTAACACACTGAGTCAGGGCCAAAATGTTAATTTCAGTTAAAAAGCATGTTATTACAGTTTACAAAGAAAATATAGCTACATGCAGGCACATTTACTCCCTGTTTACTATGGCTTCCACCATTGTTTTCCATGGATACAGGAAAATCTCCTTACGGGCAAGGTTACATCAGTGCAAGTCACCTTAAAAGCCCTATTCACTCCATTTTGGGGCCTGGAGATCAGAAAGTGGTGGGATTAGTCAGAAGACATGCTCATGCAAACACTACCTGCCCAATCCTCAGTTGGATTCAGTCTAGAGTGCAACTGCCTCTGCTGGCTCAGGAGGGAAATTTCACTCACCCTACACATACTTGCTCCTCTATATACCAGCAGAGAAAAAAGGTAGCCTACCACACATGAGTTCCTTAATCTTGGAGCGTACTAAAAATAAGTGAGCTCTGCATATGGTTGAACCGTGCTCTTGCAGAGCAATGAATTGCTTGTAGTTAATATTCTTTGTAGAAAATACCATAATCTGTGAGATGTATTTTTCCCCTTTGGCATGAATTCACTTGCTAAGGAAATAAGGATTTTGTAAAAGGTAAGACAAGCAACACACACACCTAAGACTTAAAATATTCGGACACCAGTATTTCCAGTGAAAAAAGAAAACTAGTGGTCTACCAAATTTACAAAATCAAAAACACGAGAAAGGACCATACAAAGCAGGTACAGTATGCATAGTCCATCATGACAAACGGTACTAATGATCTTTTAAAAAGTTAAACTGATTTGAAGCATTGCATTAGCCTATACGCTTAACAAGCTATTGATACATACAATTCTTTTGGTTAATATTTTTATTTTTCTTGGAAGATATTGAAGGTTAGGAATTTTGATGTGTCACATAATCCTTTTATGGTGGGAAAGCATTTGTACCCACTCCCACTCCCCTCTCTTATATATATATATCTGAAAAGGGATAAAAATCATTATCTTTTTTAGAACTAAATCTATGGACTGAAAATCCTGACTCCATTGAAGCCAATGAGGATTTTGCAATTGACTTCTATGGAGTCAGGATTTCCCTCTACAGTGCAGAACCCTCTAGCCTGCCAGGTTGCTGCTTTTTCTTCGTCTTCTTCTTCTTCTTGCATTCTGCTGTTGATTCCTCATTTTCTGCAAAATTTGAGTTTTCATTAACATGAATAAATAAATAAGTCTCTAGCTCGTACGTTAATGATGGAGAAGAGGAGGAGAGGGATCAAAATGTGAAGCCATATCTTGTCAACCTGATCTAAGTGACGCCATTGATAGCAGCACCCGGAGTCTGTTATATAGCTGGGGTTTGCCCGAGTGCAACACACTGGCCATTCTTTTGCCATGCTCCCTCCACTATAGGGTGAGGAAGGAGTGGCACAGAGCCTAGGCTTTCCCGGCTGCCTCATTACACTGGCTTCCCAGCCCCTTTCTGGTGACAAGCATCTGACGGCAGAGAGGCTGCTGAGCAGAAGGTGCAGGAAAAGACAA
The DNA here is from genome assembly GCF_002925995.2 of Terrapene triunguis. NCBI lineage: Eukaryota > Metazoa > Chordata > Testudines > Emydidae > Terrapene > Terrapene triunguis. The sequence continues at coordinate 64,199,451 of NW_020664413.1, read as the reverse complement.
TGGCTCCAACCTCCCCTCCACCAGAGGAACTGTAGGTAGCCTGTATAGCCCTAAAGTGGGGGTGCTGGGCTGGCAGGGAAGGAGGCAACGTTAAGATTGCAGATGACTGCTCTGGTTCAGTACATCACCACTTCACCCTTCAGCAGCGGAGCACCTAGACAGACATTGGAGGAATCTAAAGATACATCTCACTGAGGGAGGGTGTCATTGGAAATACAAAAATAATGAGTAGTCCTTGTGCTACCTTAGAGACTAACAAATTTATTTGGGCATAAGCTTTCGCTAGAACTCGCTTCATCAGATGCATGGAGTGGAAAATACAGTAACATACACAGCACATGAAAAGATGGGAGTTGCCTTATCAAGTGTGTGAGTGGGGGGGGGGGGGGGGGCAGTCTAACGAGACAATTCAATTAACAGTAGAATTCCAAGGGAGGAAAAATCACTTTTGTAGTGGTAATGAGGGTGGCCCATTTCAAAAAGTTGACAAGAAGGTGTGGGTAACAGTAGGGAGAAATTAGTATGGTAAAATCAGTTTTTGTAATGACCCACCCACTCCCAGTCTTATTCAGGCCTAATTTGATGGTGTCCAGTTTGCAAATTAATTCCAGTTCTGCAGTTTCACGTTGGAATCTGTTTTTGAAGTTTTTTTGTTGAAGAATTGCCACTTTTAAGTCTGTTACTGAGTGACCAGGGAGGTTGAAGTGTTCTCCTACTGGTTTTTGAATGTTATAATTCCTGATGTCAGATTTGTGTCCATTTATTCTTTTACATAGAGACTGTCCGGTTTGGCCAATGTACATGGCAGAGGGTCATTGCTGGCACATGATGGCATATATTACATTGGTATCACATGTGTAGAACTACAAGCTGCTTTCCCTGGAGGGTAGATTCCCCAGCTAGTCCTAGGAGGTACAGTTTGCACCTCCCTGAGCTTGCAGAAGTGAATGTAGTCTTCTGACAGGTTAGTGGGTTTTTTTGTTTTGTTTTGATTTGGTTTTTTACTATGGTGGGATTGTTTGCTCATTCTAAACACCATGCACTGAACTCCCCAGGTACCTGAGACTCTAATGCACTGAATAGACAGAATGCCTCCGAGTGTCTGGGTCTGATTCAAGCTGCCCTCAAGTGCACACTACTCCACGTAGTCCATTGTGAACAGAGGACTCACAAGCAGGCCACACGCCATGAGGCAGCCTGAAGAACTGGTGGTGCCATTATCTAGCCACACAGCTCAATCCCAGTCACCGTGTTCCAGCTGCTGGCCATCAGAGTTTGAAGCATTCATATGCAACTATGACTTCCCTCAGTGGCCTCCATTGCAAAATCTCTGTTGTAGGGAAATGCCTCTCCTGACTATCAAAGGATCTCTGAAATGCAGAGTTCTGACAGGGCAAAATCCCTTGACTGGCTAACCTTTAATCCTGAAAAGAATTAGGTCAGAGGAATCAAAGAGAACATACACATTGTTATGTGAGGGGCATGGCCACGCACCAGCAATCTTGAGTTCTAACAAAGAATTTTTCAAACAGAGGGAGAGGAATCTGAAGAGCCAGGAAATAACGAGAACCCATAAAACAAATAGGAAGTAATAAGTAACACCACAATAAGATGTTCTAAATATAGAGAAATGCAATTCACAATTCCTTCAACTAAAGCAGAAAGAGCTATGCAAGAGGTATCATTTTTCATGTCAGAAATTGGACAGAAAGCAAGTTAATCGAGAAAGAGAGATACAAGTGTCTCTAATGGCTAAGGCATTAGAGAGCTGTCTAGCCATATCCTTGCTCCCTAGAGGAAGAGAATAAGCTGAACATAGAAAGCTGGGACATTGTAATGTCTGCCTTAGGTCACTGGGAGTTTTTTCAATTCCTAGCTTGTTAGCCAGTTCTGATAAAGAGTGCATTTCATATGAATTTTGCCTGTGGAGAAAACTATTTCTTAGAAATAATCCACCCTTCTTAGAACGTAAAGAAATTAAAATAAAAGAACCAAAATCCAACAGCCATTTTTTATGCAAGACCTTCCATGTTTTGATAGGATAACAGCTACCCAATCAGTATGTGGAGCATCAGTTTGTTATTAAAAGAGGGCTGTTCTGTCACAATCCCTGATCCTGGTACACCAGCACAGTACATGAAAAAGGCTGGCACAACTTACTTCCACATGGAGCAAAGGGAATTGGGGCCCAAATTGTGAATCAATCTGGCACTAGTTGGACTCTGCCCAGTTTCTGGGGCAGTGCAGCAACAGGCTGTCCCTTACTCAGGTGGAATGCCAGGCAAACCCAATATAGATTAATGAGGGCAGTACAGTCATGGGCCCCCAGTCAGCCAAGAATTTGAGCATGTGGTTATGCCTATTCCTATTCAGCAAATGCTTAAGCCAGTGGCTCTCAAACTTTTTTACTGGTGACCCCTTTCACATAGCAAACCTCTGAGTGCGACCCCCTTTATACATTAAAAACATTTTTAAATATATTTAACACCATTATAAATGCTGGAGGCAAAGCGGGGTTTGGGGTGGAGGTTGACAGCTCACGACCCCCCATGTAATAACCTTGCGGGGTCCTGAGGGGTCCTGACCACCAGTTTGAGAACCCCTGGCTTAAACACATGCTTAACTTGATTTCAATTAGACTTAAGCATGTGCCTAAAGTTAAACACATGCTTAAGTACTTTGCTGAATAGGACTGCCAAATTGGGGCCTTAATCCGGTTTCTTGTACAGCATCATGAACATTTTTGGTGCTTAAGAAATATTAAATAGTCAGGTGAAACACCGGAATGGCATATATTTGCGAAATAGAAAGTATAAAACTGAGTCAACCTAGTGTAAGAAAACAGAAAACCTAAGGTGCTCTCTACAAATGGAGCTTCTGCTTTTTAAATCATAGCATTACCAACAAAAAGATGCAATGTCAATTCCTTCATGTTGTTAGTAGATATTTGTGAACAGACTACTTGAGCCACAAAGCAAAAAGTACATGACTGTGTCCTTCAAATACATTATAACAGGGTTTTCCCCCAAGTTTTGTTGTCATTACCCCTGAAGTTGTGTGTATTTATCTGTAAAATCTTCATGTTTAATTTTTAAAAAATGAGTGGGACGAATATTGTTGGGACCAAAATTAAAATAAAAAAAACTGAGATATTACGGTGACCAGAACCCTATAAACATCTAAGCAGACAAATAGCTAGATTAAAAGAAATCTCGTCTGGAGGCCCTGTAGGACGGTAAACATCTTCATTGGCTTTTACTCAGGGTTGTGCCTTAAAGTCACAATTGACCCCTAAAACTTGACATTCAGGAGAATATCAGCAGCATTTTAGGGATTCATCGAATGGATTAGAAATTAATGTTTTTGCTATGCTGATTAGGTGAGTTTGATGGTGCACACATTCTTAGTATTATTAGCTGTGAAATCTAGTAATATCTTTATTTCATACAAGGAAAGGGGAAAGCCTATACAAATCTTATGTGCAGTGTTTTTGTAGCTGGGTTAGTCCGAGGATATTAGAGAGACAATGTGGGTGAGATAATACTACATCTCTACCCCGATATAACGCTGTCCTCGGGAGCCAAAACATCTTACCGCATTATAGGTGAAACCGCGTTATATCGAACTTGCTTTGATCTGCCGGCATGCGCAGCCCCGCCCCCCTGGAGCGCTGCTTTACCGCATTATATCTGAATTCATATTATATTGGGTCGCGTTATATTGGGGTAGAGGTGTATTTATTGGACCAACTTCTGTTGGTGAAACAGAGACGCTTTTGAGCTACAGAAGAGCTCTGTGTGGCTCGAAAGCTTGTTTCTCTCACCAACTTTTCTTGGTCCAATGGAAGGCATTACCTCACCCACCTTTTCTCTCTTATACAAATATTAGTCACTAGTCTGCTATTAGTAAATAGCCGTATAATGAGTTAAGATGTTGTTATTATAAATTGTCTATTTGTAAGGTTGCATCCCACTGAATTAGAAGATACTTTGGGTGAAATCCACCCCCCATTGAAGTCAACGGCAAAATTCCCATTTACTTCCATAGAACCAGGATTTCATCCTTTGTAAGCAACTCAGCTGTGGTACCATGAAGTGAAGCTTAATGACACAGTCCTACAGCTGAACCCGACATCACACCACTATGTGTGTAAACTGCAACTTGCTATAGACAAATAAAATAAAGATTCAGACAAACAAGACAGTAAAACTTTAGTGTACCAGCTTCAGAAGTTAATGGGAAAGATGAAACGTGGGTTACCCAGTATATTATAGAAACAATTTCCTTCAGTTTTACTGATGCAAGTACATTTTCTTGAACAAGTAATTAAGAAAGTAACTTACAAGTAAGTATCTATAGTCTACAAAAGTAAACAACAGGAATTTTTCAATCTTAAATTATCATAATTGATTAGACTTTCCAAGAGATTATTTTGTGTATTTTCTTACTCTTCCTGGAAAAATATTCATTAATAATGCAATGTACTATCAAAACAGCTATACTAATATTAAGTACCTGAAAGTAAAAGGAAAACTCACTATTCTAAAGACTTAATATAATGCAATCTGTAACTAAAATTATATTACCCTGCTTTAATTAAGACATTATACACTAATTTTCTTTGGATGCTCACAATCATAATTACTGAACGTATGAGTGAACCCTTGAATAACTTTTAATAGAATTCAGCATTTGCGCTGGTGTCCCCAAAGGCAATAGCATATGAATAAAAGAAATGTCTTCTATCAGTGGGAAAATGGTGGAGACGTGAACGTCTTCTGCATGAAAACTAAACAGAGAACATTAGCAAAACAAAAGTTAGAGTCCCTTTCTCAAATCTTGTCAAGAATACTGCTGCCATAGGCATTCTGTAGCCTTTTCCATTTGATTGGTTATAGCAGTGCCTAAATTCTACTCTGAAAATGCTGTCTGTGTGAAGATAGCCTCAAGTCTCCATTGGTTCCAGATGTCTCGGAATATCGTTTACCCCTGTAACATTTTCTAAAGAGAGAGTTCTAAAGGCATTCTTGAGGACAGTTGCTTGCCAATTGGTGCTATTGTTGAAGTATATTCAATGGTAATTAATGATAAAATAGTAAAAGCAAACATAGCACTATCTCACTAATGATAGCTTCTGTTGTTACAAATGTTTTCCAGGAGCGGATTTACCATGAAACAAACTGTGCGGTGGCATGGAGCCCCCAATAACAGGGGGGCCCCAAAATGCAGGATAAATATCTGACAACCTGCCCCCGATTCCTGACTGGTGGCGCAGCAGGGCTCAGGCAGGCAGGCTGGCTGCCTGCATGCTGTGGCCAGTGGCCCCACGCCGCTCCCAGAAGGGTCTGGCTGCTGGCACATCTCTGCGTGCCCCGACGGGGGTGGGAGACGGCTCTGCACGCTGCCCCCACCCCAGGCAGCGCACGGAGACCCACTACCCACCTCCCCGCCAGGGGCGCGCAGAGATGTGCTAGCAGCAGGGATAAGGCAGCTTCCTGTCTGCTCTGCCTCCCTCCCTCCCTCCGTGCTGCTTCACTCCCTGAAGCGGCCGGCATATCCCTACAATCCCTGGGTGGGTGGGGGGGTGTCTCTCCGTGCACTGCCCCCGCCCTGAGTGCCGACTCTGCAGCTCCCATTGGCCGGAAACTGCGGCCAATAGGAACTGCTGGGGTGGCGCCTGTGGGCAGCGGCGTGCAGAGACACCCTGCCCCCGCCCCACCTAGGAGCCGCTGCTTGAGGGGTGTGTTTGCCAGTCGCTTTGGGAGTCATGCTGCCCGAGGTAAGCACCGCCCCCCTGTCCCCAACTCCTTTCCCCAGCCCACACCCTGCACCCCAACTTCCTCCCACAGCCCACATCCCTCACCCCTCCTCCCACACCCCGCCCCAGCCCAGAGCCCACACCCAGCACTCAGTATATATGGTAGTTTAACAGAGTTTCATCTACAGCAGAGGTGGGCAAACTACAGCCCGCGGGCCACATCCGGCTTGCGGGACCGTCCTGCCCGGCCTCCGAGCTCCTGGCCCAGGAGGCTAGCCCCCAGCCCCTCCCCCGCTGTTCCCCTCCCACGCAGCCTCATCTCACTCAATCCACCCTGGCGCAATGCTCTGGGCGGCGGGGCTGTGAGCTACTGGGGCAGAGCAGCAGCAGAGCCCGGCCTGACCCGGTCTCTATGCTGCGCGGTGGTGGCGTCGGCGTGGCTGGCTCCAGCCAGGTGGTACGGCTGAAGCGCCGCCAGCCACCGGTGCTCCAGGCAGTGCAGTAAGGGGGCAGGGGAGCAGGGGGGTTGGATAGAGGGCAGGGGAGTTCGGGGTGGTGGTCAGGGGGTGGGGGTGTGGATCGGGGTCGGGGCCGTCGGGGGGGGGGAAGGGGGCCCCGGGGGGCAATCAGGAAGGAGGGGGTTTGGATGGGGCATCAGGGGGCAGTCAGGGGCAGGGGTTCCAGGGGCAGTCAGGGGACAGAGAGAAGGGGTTGTTGAATGGGGTAGGGGTCCTGGGGGGGGGGCTGTAAGGAATGAGAGGAGGGGTTGGATGGGGCAGCGGAGGTTCTGGGGTGGTCAGGAGACAGGGAGCGGGGGTGTGTGGATGGGGCAGGGGTCCCGGGGGGGCTGTCAGGGAACAGGGGGGGTTGGATGGGGCAGGAGTCCCGAGGGAGGGGCAGATAGGAGGTGGGGGCCGGGCCACGATCCCCTCCGCTAACCAGCCCTCCATACAATTTACGAAACGCGATGCGGCCCTCAGGCCAAAAAGTTTGCCCGTCCCTGATCTACAATGAAGGCCGAGACTGACCAAAGTATGAAAGATTACAGATGATCTGGGCATTTGTAAGAACTGGAAGAACTATTTCCAGTCTGAACAACAGAGAGCAATGGTATAGTATGTAAGTTCATTTGAGAATGCAAGCACTACTCATGAGGTTGAAGACTGAATTACTGTAAAAATATATGTCAAAATGAGGATCACTGAGTTTCAGTTAATCCGCTCTAATTTAGCAAAATCAGACTCTACACAGGTGTGGGTTTTTCTCCCACCAAAAAATATTCTCTTTGAAGGACCATTAAATACAGTAAATAAATAGGTGAAAGGACAGGATAAATTCCTCTCTAATGAAAATGATACCGCTGGTTGTCACAATTAAAGTAATGTTTTTATTTTGTTAGATCAAATCCCATTGTTGAAGCTGAGTCAGCTCCATGGGAACTTTTCTAATATGACAGAAGCATGCTTCAGTCAAGTCCCTCAACAAACAAACCAGTCACATTCAATTGTCAGTCCCAACACAAGTGTTAGATTATTATATACAGAAAGCTGAAGCAGATACTATGGATTTGTATTCAGTTCAATAACTTCCCTTCTAGTATCAAGATCATGCATAACTTTAACATATTCCAGTAATAAAAACACTGCTATATTTCATAGAATCATAGAATATCAGGGTTGGAAGGGACCTCAGGAGGTCATCTAGTCCAACCCCCTGCTCAAAGCAGGACTAATTCCCAACTAAATCATCCCAGCCAGGGCTTTGTCAAGCCGGGCCTTAAAAACCTCCAAAGAAGGAAACTCCACCACCTCCCTAGGTAACGCATTCCAGTGCTTCACCACCCTCCTAGTGAAAAAGTTTTTCCTAATATCCAACCTACACCTCCCCCACTGCAACTTGAGACCATTGCTCCTTGTTCTGTCATTTGTTTCATCATGTTTCCTTTGTATCTTTCCAAATGTGCTTTGAATACGGGCATGTTATAGAAAACAATGTGGGGCTTAAAGATAATAAAGGATAGAAATTTTACCAGTACAGAATATGCTCCAGGGTCCGGCATTAGAGGCAACACTGGACACAATGAAGGATTCTTCCACTAGAAAATATTATGTATGAAATGAATGGTACATAGGTGGAGATACAGGCCAAAACAGTCTAAATTGGGTATTTAACACTAAGCACCTAAATCCATAATTAGGCACTTACATGCTTTGATGAGTAGTGAAATAGTATTTAAAATATCAAAACTAGTAGGTGAGTTAGCACCCATTTACATTACTAGGGGCAGTTCACACCTCACAGCTACTGTTTCAGGTATTCTGCAAACTCAGGTAGACATTGCTTCAGTGGTTTCACTCAGGTAACGTTAGTATGGCTAAAGCACCGAAGTAGGACTCAGGAGATCTTGGTTCTATTTCTAGCACTGCACAGACTACCTTTGTGATAACGGGCAAGTCATTTAATCTTTCTGTGCCTCAATTCCTCATGTGTAAAATGGAGATAATATTTCTTTGGTACTGTTTGCCTATAAAAATGGTAAGCTCTTCAGAGCAGGGACAGTTTCTTCCTGTTTGTGTCAGCTGTTAGCACAATGGGGACCAGATACTGAAAAACAAATCATAATCCAGTGGCCTTTTCAGAGGTACTCAGCACTCACAAGTCATATTAAAGTCTGTGGATCTTATGAATGATCAGAACTCTGAAAATAAGGGTAGTTTTATTTAGATGCCTAACTTAAGACAACCAAGTTTGAAAAATGTGGCCTTTACATATATCAGCTTTAGCATACTTCATTTAAGATTTGCACAAATAATTGTACTGCATATCTGGCTGACACAGGTAGAAGTCTGGTGTACTAGAAATACTCACTGTAAAATATCAACCAGTTGTCTCCCATTTTCTTGCTCAAAACAGTCCCCCCAAACCATTCTCTGAGGAATCTCAACATATGACACAGCTTCAGAAGTAGCAAAAATCCATGTTTTTAAAAAAAGCACCATAGTGAGCTGAATGGAGGTAGTGCATTGACCAGGTTCAAATTCACATCTACCTTACAATTCTCATTTAATGGCCCACCTGAAATGAAGTGTGGGAAACAGCAAAATCATTAGGTCCCAACAGGGAGTGGTCTTATTTTTCTGTTGTTGAATAACCGCTTCCTCCAAAAGCAAGTCTCATGTTAAGTCTCACGGAAACAGCTGGCAGTTTTATTTTAGCAGTGGAGGGAAGACGGAAGTTAAAAGGCAGTTCAATAGAGACATGATGACAATTTCTGGACCACTTGGGTAGGATCAGGAGAAAGCTCAGAACTTGATGCGTAAGACTTTGCACTCACCCTCAAAGCAAACATCTTATTATAAGTATCCCTAGGGTGTTATGGAAGTGCCCAAGTCGCTCCATAGTTAAGGCTGCATTTAGTGTTCCACTTGAAGTGGTGTGTAAATTACCTTTAATTAAGTATGGCCATTCACTAAAACCAATCACAATCATGGACTATTTCAAAAAAAGAAACTTAATTTTTAATTTTTAGGTACTTTTCACTCTCCTCAGGGCATCTTTTCCCAAACTGGGACTGGGAGTGGCTGGCTCATTACAAAAGCAACTTTCCTTCTCTTGGTATTAACACCTCCTCATCAATTATTGGGAGTGGACTACCTCCACCTTGACTGAATTGGCCCTGTCAACACCGATTTTCCACTTGTAAGGTAATTCCCTTCTCTTCATGTATAATAATGCCTGCATCTGTAATTTTCACTCCATGCATCTGAAGAAGTGGGCTTTTTACCCACGAAAGCTTATGCCCGAATAAATCTGTTAGTCTTTAAGGTGTCATCGGACTCTTCATTTTTTCCCCAAACTGTGACCCTGGGTGGCTGGTCATATAGGACTAGTCAAGGGACAAGGCCCTGAATCAAACTTGTTCTACGATGTCCAGTTTTCTTTTTTTCTAATTGTTATGATTGCTAAGAAACTGTGACCCAAGTGACACTGATGAAGCAATGTCTGTCTGAGTTTGTAGAGAGCCTGAAACAATAGCTGGGAGGTATAAACTGGCCCCAATAATTAAACAGGTAGTAATTCAGCTGCCAATAATGCTACTTTAAATGTCAGTACTGTTAACTATTTCACTGCTTATCAACGCATGTAAGAAAGGAAAGAAAGCACCATACTAGATCAATCTATTCTGAGTGACCACTCATTTTGGCTTGGCTGTTAACAACACATGGAGTTAAAGGGTGGAGTTAAAGGGTGGAGCAATTGGTTTCATTTTACTGAAAGTCAGGGAAGTACTCAATTTTCAAAAGTTTGGGACACGCTACCTTAAGGCCTTCTTTGCAGAGTTCTAAAAAATTTTAAGACATACTTTTACAAATTTCCATAGGGATTGTGACCTTTCTTCAATGACAATCTAAAACCTCACATGCTTGAAATTTAACCACAAGGCTTCATATTACAGAAAAGCTTAACATAAGATAATTTTTAAAATAAATTATTCAAAATATAAATAGCTGGTTTTATGTTTAGTTGGTAGGTTGGGTTTTTGCCAGAACTCTTATTTTTCACTACTCTCAAACACACAAGACCTTATCTCCAACCTCATATTTTTTCAGGAACAAACAACTCCTTATAACAACTATTATAGACGTGTCCAGACAATGTGGCTTCATCTAATTGATGTTAGTTAAGGTCATGTATTTGATTTCTGTGTAGGGTGACCAGATGTCCCAATATTATCGGAACTGTCCCGATATTAGAGGCTTTGTCTTATATATACACAACTATACCCCTCCCCTCAAAAAAACAGTGTCTCCATTTTTCACACTTGCTATCTGGTCACCCTATTTCCATATGAGAAACTTAAAGCATGCTTTGAGTATGATTCTATGTTAGAAATGAGAGTGAGTGTGGTGTTTGGCAATGCAGACTGTGACTGCGTTTGCGTATTATGGTGTGTGGATGCTAAGACGTGAGTTGAACTTGTAGATATTAATGTTGATTTAAATGCTAACGTTGATTAGTCAGTTCCCCTGATTTGTATTGACAGAAGATGCACTTGAGTAACCTTAACACTAACTATGAAGTTTTTCTTGAGGTGCAATTTTGGTAAGCGCAAAGAAAACATAGTCAATACTTGCACGAGTTTTTATCGTTTTCAAAACATTCTGTGGGGAGGTAAAGCAATCTGCAGGGTCAAGAGAAAGCTGAGGAGCAAGTTCACTAACATCTGTGAGGGCTTTTGTTCAGCTTCTGTGGGAATCTATGGCACATGTTGGGGAATTCTGCAGACTTTCCTACTTTTATCTTTATAATTAACCTACCTGTATGAATGCTAGAAATAGAATGACAAGAAAAACAGAAGATATTGCATTCAGAAGTCATCGTAAAATACAATAAGAGGAGCAACAGAATAAGAAGAAACAATGAAGAGCATTTTTGCGTACACAAACAGACAAGACAGCTAAACACAGTTACCATCACATCAATAAAGCAAGCAGAATAAAATATGAAGCAAATGAAAAAAAATCAACTCTGTAACATATTGTTATGAGAGTAGGAAACAGCCCCATGTGCCTTATTCTGAAGTGGTTTTATTTCTTCTTTCATATATGCTGGAGATCATTCTCAACTGTTTTCAAAAGCACAACAGGCTGCTTCTGGGAGCAAGAACCACTTCCCCATAGCCTGATTAGTTTTCTGGGGTGCATAGTGTTCACAGTATCCTTGTTAGATGCTGAGTATTATCACAATGGAATACTAATAAGATACACAAAAGAGTAGGTGACCAGGGGAGAGAGTACAATGTTTAGCCTCCAAGATTGGAGAAGAGGAACTATTTTTTTTTTTTTTAATAAAGAAAGCACAAATTTGCAGTTTCTATAGATTTTCTCTGCCAGGTTTATCTGACATTGAGAATAAATAATTATCACCATACTACTTGTATAACATATTGCTGTAGCAATAGGAAACAAACAAACAAAATGACAGCAACGATGAAAAAAACAAGTTCATATTGAAAAAATGGACAAAAATACAGATATATCAAAAACAGAGTGAACAATTTCAATAGCAACTGACGTAGATAATGACCATTTACAAAAGCTCTTTATTCTGCTTTGCAAATGTTCTTTACACTTCTTTCAGTGCAGACAGAGATTACTCATATAAACACTCTAGTACTAGCTCCAATGTTGGCAGCCTATTGGAAATTAAATATATGGTGTATATAATTGTCAAAATATGTCCTTTTTATATATCCCTCTGTAGTGAGGCTGAGTGGCCTCCCTCCGAGCAGGAGAGCGAGGCACCATTACACGCCCCTTGGAAGGCGGGGCCTAGATCGCCCCCACCCCCTCCCACCGGAAGGACTGGGGCGGGGCCGGAAGTCTAAGAGGCCGGCCCTGCAGCTCAGTTGTGGGAGAGCCTGCCCCGGAGGAGGACGCTCGGCCGGTTCTCCAGAGGCCCTGAGAGGAACCTGCGCCTGATTGTTCCCGATCCCCAGACGTAGACGACGACTGGCCCAGAGTACCCACTGTGGTTTACTCTGAAGAGCCGGAAGAGGCCTGGAGGCTGCAGGTACCAAACCCCGAGGAGGCAGGAAGTATCCCAGGGGCAGCCACGGAGCAGCCGGCTGCAGAGCCCGGCGTGGCTCAGTTGGCGTGTTGCGGCTGGATCCCCGCCGACGCAGGGGCAGCCAATCCTGCCCCTGCCAGGGCCCTGGGCTGGAACGCGGTGGAGTAGGGTGGACCCGCGTCCCCCTGCCACCCCACCCCGGGTGGCTGACTCCTACACGGTGCAAGGAGGCTCTAGCCCAGGACAGGAGCTCCCTTACCACTTGCCCTTAGAGACTGTTTGTTTGCTGGCTGCCTGAGCTCCACTCAGGCTACAGCCAGCCCCTTAGAGACTGTTTGCTTGCTGGCCGCCTGAGCCCAGGCCAAAGCCAGCCCCAAAAGACTGTTTGCTTGCTGGCTGCCTGAGCCCCGCCCAGGCCAACGCCAGCCCTAAAAGACTACTTCTTTGCTGACTGCCTGAGCTCTGCCCAGGCCAAAGTCAGCCCTGATAGACTGTGTTTCAGGGATGCCTACTGGAGCTACTTAAGCCCAGGCTAAAGCCTGGTAGGGACTGTTAATTGCCCAGCCCTATTGGGAGGCTCTTGCCGGTCGGACAGACTCCGGCCCCGACCCGACAGGACGGGCCTGAGTGGCCTCCCTCTGACCAGGAGACCGAGGCACCATTACACCCTCCTTAAACTGAAGATGGGGCACTGAGATGTTATTGGTGCATTAGCCTTTTACATAGCTTCCAGTAGGATTAGAAATGAAAGTGAGTTCAGTGATCTCTTCCTAATCCATTACATAGACATTTATTCTCCTCACAAAAACATGATAATACTTTGTGACTAGAAATCTGTATATAACAGTGGCCCCTGGCAAGGGTAATAGGGAAGCTGCTGGTCAGGATTAAGTATTGTATTGTATTGGCAGAGTTTAATTAGGAATCTTTTCTGCCCCCTCTGTAATACACTGTGTAATCAAGAAGCTCAAACAATATACCTGGTCCAGACCATGAAATTAATCGCTCCCTAATATCATATGCAGAAAAATTATCCAAAAAACCCTCAATGAAGAAATGTTGAGATTCAGTAGATTTTTGAGGGGCATTATAAACAGCAACTGAATTATAAAACTCCTAAAAGCTGGAAGAACAGCTACTTACCCAATAATAAAGAAACTGAGTTTCTTTAGTAGATTGTGGGTCCAACTGTAACCATTACTCCCACTGATGAGCACTTACATGAATGGGCCCGCTGAAGTCAATGCGACGACTCAAATAAGTGCTTGTTAACATAATGATTGCACAATTGGGCCCTTTGTGAATAGATACACATCTCCAGTTTGTGCATGTACTCTCAGAGTCCAGGTTGAAACCCTCTGAAAAGCAGTGATTTTGGGGGATGCACAGATGCTCTCTCATGGAACCAAATATTCTGGGAAAGGTTATGAGCTAGATTGTGCTCACACCGGGATGGATATGGTGATTGGCCCTTGTAAAGGCTATACAGGGAGGGGGGTTTCTTCTGCCTTACCCCCACCCTCCCACTGCAAGGGATAATAAAATTGACCCTTTGTAAGAAGCTGGGGCCCCAAACTTCCTTCCTTTTAATCAAAATCCCTAATAAAGGCTCCAATGAATTAGGGATGGAGGGTAGGATCATGGATGCATACAGACAATCTACTTGAAGAATAGCATTATTTCTGATAATCTTCCTTTCTTCTCTGAGCATGAGTCTCACTTCTGAATGATTAAATGGCAGCACTAACTGTCAAAGGATGTGGATGTGAGATGCATGAGCTAAATAAAAATTGAGGACTGCTCTCCAAATTGGGCATCCTTTCTAGCTGCTAAGTTTAACATGCATAAGGATTTGACTAGTACTCAGGTAGCAGTCTTACTTATCAACAGTGATAATAAGGCCCCACTGACATAGTGAGGCGGGCTGCTTTAGGGTTTGTGGAATGTGTTCTCAGACCTTGGAATTGTAACAAATGCAAAGTCTTAATAACTTGCAAAGCTTGCTTATCCTAGACAATCAGAGCAGAAATCATCTGCTCCCTTGGATTTACCTCCATATGCTACAAATAATCGACACAATTTGCAAACGGCTTTATTTTTATTTAAATCATAGCCAAAGGCCCTTTTTATTCATCTAAACTGTATAGCCTGTACTCCCCACATAAAGTATGCCGTTTACAGAAAAGTAAAGGCAAGCTGATGGAGTAGTTCACCTGAAAATGAGTCATTGCTTTAGTATAAAATGGTGGCTGTGGGCACAAAGCCACCTTATCTTTATGCAACACTATAGGAATAGGGGAGGTTACCTTTTTATATTTGGATTTCTATGACACACCTTCAAGAGGGTCTCCATTGAACTCATAAAAGCTAAGCTGTACTCCCAAGAAGGTGGTGGCCCATAAACAGCTAGCAAAGTAGGAATCAGTCATTTGAGGAAATCACAAGAGGGGCCTATAGATATGACCCTACTGGGACTTATCAAACCAAGTCAACTGATTGATGGAACAAACCTGATGAAACAGACTTCAGAATCACTCAGCATCATAAATCTAGCTAAGAACTTACTAATTTAACAAAAATGACTAATGAATCCAGAAAACATTTCCAATACCAGACTAGTCTAGCCTATGAAACCATGGTAAATGTCAGATGGAGTTCTGACATCATTGTGTGCAACAGTTAAACGGAAATAGAAGGAGTAGGACCACAATTCCTTTACACAACGTCATGCCAAATCTGCATTTTGATGGGTAAACAGACACATGGTCACGGTTTTCTAGCAGTGCATGTACACCCTTCCGAAGGAATCTATACTGGTAGTGCTAAAAGCAAAAGTACCTTCTCCTTTCCACAATGTTGATAATATCTAAATAACATTTCCTCTCTATACCTAGCCCTGCTTCATTACAACACAAAGGAACCAATTAAAGATACTGTGCTAGACTGACAAAGATATTTAGGCACTTTAAAATGTATATAGGTGGGATTTTCAAAAGTGTTTAAATGAGTTAAGCACCTATTGATTTTCTATTTCACTACCTATAATTTCAGAATGCAATAAATTTTTGATTCGTATTTAAATTTGTGAATATTTAAATATGGAAAAATAAACAAATAATCACAGAAGCAGTCACTACCACATGCACATTCTAATTATGCTGTGCAGTGAACTGTGGGGCATTATTTATGCTCGTTACTGCACTACTGTCTTTGTACTGGCGTAGGTCTCTTATTGTTTGTAAATTGCAGGAAGACCCTCATTTTCAGTTAATATCTTGTCTATGAAATGCCCTTGCAGCATGCCAGAAAGATTAAAACCACTTCGGACTTAATAAGTGATGTTTTAGGATATGTCTACACAGCAAAAGCAGTGTACAGCCTAGCGTGAATCCAGCTAGCAGGGGGGTTTGTTGTGATTGTTGTCCTTCATGACCGAAGATGACACTGATGACGGTATTACATATTGTGAGTATGGCTGTGGCTAACAATGCCAATGTTTTAGTTGTAGTAGTCCTTTCCACATGAAGTGCCTATGCAACTCGATGCTAAGGAAGAGAGATTACAATCTGTGCCTGCTGAGTTTGCCGCAGTTTACAACTCAGCCTCTGTGCCTCAAGATCCATACGGTGGTTAATCTCAAACGGATAACCCCATTGTTGACTACTGCTCACCTGCTTGCTGAGCCAGCTCCCAGCTGTCAACATCAATGTTGCACCATTTGAAGTTATCCTTCAGTGTGTCCTTGAAGCATTTCTTCTGGCTGCCTCGTATGGGGTTGTCCACTTTCCATTTGTCATACAGCAACTGCTTTGGCATGCTACTATCATCCATCCTCAACACATGACCAGCCCAGCTTAACTGCAATGCAATAAATATGGCTTCAATCCCTGTTGAGTGACTATATTCCAGAACCTCATTATTGGTAACTTTATTCTGTCATTTGATGCAAAGTATGGAACACAGATGTTGTAAATGAAACTTGTCTAGAAGCTTAATGGGATACCTACTGCAAATCCAGGTCTCACAACCATACAAAAAATTGGAAAGCACAACCTCTTTATAGGCTTTTAGCTTGGTTTGAAGCTTAATGCCATGTTGCTGCTAGATTCTGCCTGACAGTCTCCCAAATGATGAACTGGCTTTGTTGATAAGACTTGTCAGCTCCTTGTCTACAGTAACACCAGTCTACAATATATTACTCAATATAGCAGAAGTTTGTAATAGCATTCAGCTGTGTGTTGCTGATAGTGACTTCTGTGTAGGGTTTTCCTGGTGCAGGTTGAGACATGACCTCTGTCTTTTTCAGATTGATTGTCAGCCTGTGCCTTTCTGCAGTCTCTGCAAATCTGTTCATAATCAATTCTATCTCTTTTAGAGTATGTGCCCCTAGAGCACAGTCATTGGCACACAGCAGCTAATGAACAATTGCTTTGAAGACTTTTGTGGAAGATCACAGCCTGTTCAGGTTAAATAATTTTGCAGAGAATCGGAAACGTATCTCTTGTAGCAGCATTGAGCATTGCTGCATAGAAGAGATTAAACAAGAATGGACCAATTACACAGCCCTGCTTAATACCATTAGTGATAAGAAATGGGTCAGACAGAACACCAGCTACACGGACTCATCTGAACATTCTGTCATGCCATAGCCTCAGAATGTTGGTGAATTTTTCTGGACAACCAAACTTACATGATAATTGCCAAAGCCCAGATCTACTTACGGTATCAAATGCTTTATCCAGGTCAATAAAGACCATGTAGAGGTTCTGTTGCTATTCTCTGCATTTCTCTTTCATCAGACAGACTACAAATATCATGTCTTACATTGGCCTAAAACCACATTGCATCCCCTTTGGCAATGAGTAGCGATGTTGCATAGCAGACCATCAAAGAGTACTCTTGGTCAGTACCTTTCCAACGATGGAGAGTAATGAGATACTGCGATGGTTACCACAGTCAGACTTTTCACCTTTCCTCTTGTACATGGTGACAATGATGGTGTCTCTGAAGTCTTGTGACACGTCTTCAATACTCCATATATTGAGAAATAGTCCATGAAGTCGTCTCACCAGGATCTTGCCTCCATACTTGAATATTTCTGCAGGAACGCCATGAGATCCGGGAGCTTGTAGTTCTTCATGGTACTGATTGCCATGCTGACTTTGTCAAGTGAGGAGGCTGTGTCCAGGTTGTCATTGCATGTTGACTAATCCACTACTCTTATTAGTGCCTTGTCTGTAATGTTGGACAGTGTGTTCAAAAGATCCCAGGAATGCTGTCTCCACCTCTGAAGGATTTCTCCTTTGTCAATAATCAGTGCTAGGCCATCCACGCTCTTCAAAGGCATTGTAGTGGTATGTGTAGGACTATATACATCTTTCAAAGCAGTATAGGTCTTTGGTCTCATGACAGTTGGCATAGCACTGGGATTTCATCTGCCTTTACATCCCACCACTGATCCCACATATCTCTAAGCTTAGGGTATGTCTACACTATAGGATTAATCCGAATTTAGATAATTCGAATTTGGGAAACAGGTTGTATAAATTCGATTGTGCGCGGCCACACTAAGCACATTAATTCGGTTTTTAACCACATTAATTCGGTGGTGTGCGGCCACACTACCCCATTACTTTAACCACAGTAATTCGGTGGTGTGCGGCCACATTAACCCTAATTCGAATTAACAAAATCGATTTAGGCGCTACTCCGCTCGTCGAGGTGGAGTACAGAAATCGATTTTAAGTGCCCTTTAATTCGAATTAACTGGCTCTGTAGTGTGGACGGGTGAAGGGTTAATTCGGATTAACGCAGCTAAATCCGAATTAAAGTCGTAGTGTAGACCAGGCCTTAGATTGGATGTCATGACAGATTCCAGTATGTTATAACTGCGCGTACAGGGACATGAGATACAAGACTTAGGTGATTCATCTCATGATTTTTAGTGAGAAGCTGTTGAATTTCTGGATCATTCTCATAAAATCCATCTTGATAACATCGTTTTGCTGTACCCGTGATGGCATGAGCAGCTCGATATACAATGTTGTGAAAAGTCACTCACTCACTGTTTACTTTAGACTAGTAGTCAAGCCAGCAGGGTCAGACAAAGCTGCTGCAATGTTATTACAGAGCTGCGCTTGTATAGCTTTATCTTGTAATCGCTTTATGTTGAGCCGTCTCACTAGGTTTAGATTTTGAGTTGTGATGTAATTAATAAAATTAGTTTGGAATGGGTCATGCGATGGTCTGTCCAGCAGTCTGCCCCATACATGACTGAAGTGCTTTGTACATCCTGTCCATCTCTCCGCCAGACAATGATGTAGTGGATAAAATGTCATTGTTTGGATCTTGGGTGCATTCATGACATTTACTTTTTGTCTGGTAGATGGAAAAAGATATTTGTGATTGCTAATTGACCCTTGATACGGTCTCTAAGTAGCAAAGTTCCACTGCTTTTTTCTAGTCTCATACTGTGCAATGGCATGCAACCAGATTACTGCATTACTTCCAACCCTTGCATTAAAGTCCCCCATGATAAGCAGTTTATCTGATGCTGATGTAGACACCATGAGTTTGTCTAAATCATTACAGAACTTTTCTTTACTATTGCTGGTATCTGTCATGGTAGGAGCATAAGCACCGATGATGGTAACATACTGCTTATGTTTCAGTGGCAACAATAGAACCATAAGACGATCACTTATGCCTGTAGGAAGACTTCTGAGCTAGGAAGAAAATGGATTCACTAAAGGCAAAGCCAACACCTGATTTTCATGGCTCTGCGGATGGGTAACCTCATCAGAATAACATGTACCCTGCATCCGACCTCTGCTAGTTGCCCTGCTAGTTGCCCTTCATCCGCATGGCCCTGGTTTCACTGGGTGCAACAATGTCAACGCTTTACCCAACCAATTCTCTTGCAACAAGTGCTGTGCCTCTCTCAGGTCAGCTGCAGGCAGGGTTGTCACATAAAGTCCTAACATTCCACTAAGCTATGCTAATTGATGTTGGGAGTCGCCTACATGCAGCGCTGCAACGACCACCAGGGTCACCATGCCTGTCGCTTTGCCACTTGCCCATCACTGCAAGACTTTCCTCCATCATTCAGTATACGCATGAATTGTTTTTAGTGGTGATGGCTTGCATCACACCATTCACACACGCTCTCACCCATTCACCTGTGTTCCAATGGCATGCATTCACAAGATGACTGGATAGGGGGCAATCTATGGCTGTTGATGTGAAATCATTCCATGTGTCCACTATTAAGTCCTCCCTCCTGGTATGCAGCATCTCCACAGGCAAGACTCCTGAGTAGTATCAACTGGTAACAAACTCCTTGCACGCCTAGTCTAATTCTGCAAGGGATCTCAAAGCACTACAGGACCTCAGATGTGTAACGAACAGGCCTACCAGGCACTCACTAACCCATGCCCATGGCTAGCAGTTCCATAGTGAAAGTGTTACATCCTACAACAGCGTAGCAAAGAGATGCAGGCATAGCAGTTGTGGCAGGGGTGACAACAGCAATGAAGATAGTGCAGTGCAGGCTAGCGAGCAGAGTGCATTCCCAGGGCCCATGCTGGGCTTGTATTTTCCATGCTGAAGCCTGAGCTGTTCTGTCTTCACTGTTACTGTGACCCGTGCTAGTTGGATTCTCATAGACTATCAGGGTTGGAAGGGACCTCAGGAGGTCATCTAGTCCAACCCCCTTGCTCAAAGCAGGATCAATCCCCAGACAGATTTTTGCCCCAGATCCCTAAATGGCTCCCTCAAGGACTGAACTCCCAACCCTGGATTTAGCAGGCCAATGCTCAAACCACTGAGCTATCCCTCCGCCTAGTAGACAAATGTAGACATACCCTTAATCTTGACCCAAGATAATCAGGTACTTACAAGTGAGATTTTTTGTACTGGGTAATATAAAATTATTCAGCCTGTCTGATTCTAAAAGCAATCTAACACTTTAGAAAAATACAAAAAGAGTTTTTGAAACCAGAACTATTCTTGGAACTCCGCATCTCCCTCAATGCTTTGATTAGCATAAAACTTTTGAATTTAAAAGAACTTCAATTTACTAGTTGAAAAGATTGATTGATTATAGACTAATTCTTGCCAGTGATGCCTCTAATTACCAAAATGATGCTGCTTTATGAAATGAATTTTAAATTAACAAGGCTTTTCCTAGGTGGTAATCATCTCATTATTATTACAGCACAGAGGCACCCCTATGTCTGAATATCACGATAGCATTAAAAGTAAGGAACATGATTCTTAATATACTTATATACTCAGACTAATAGACTTTAAGGCTAGAAGGGATCATTGTGATCCTATAGTCTGACCTCCAGCATGTTGCAGGTCACAGCCCCTCATGCACCCACTCCTGTAACAGACCCATAACCTCTGGCTGAGTTACTGAAATCCTCAAATCATTATTTAAAGAAAGTTACAGAGAATCCAGCATTTACCCTAGTTTAAACCAGCAAGTGACCTGGGCCTCATGCTGTACAGAAAGGTGAAAACCCCCAGGGTCTCTGCCAATCTAACCTGGCAGCAAATTCCTTCCCAGCCCCAAATATGGTGATCTGTTAGACCCCAAGCATGTCAGCAAAACCCACCAGCCAGACCCTGGGGAAAGAATTAACTGTGGTAATGCAGAGCCCTCCCCATCTACTGTCTCAGCTCCAGCGGTCACAGATGGGCCACATGTTACTGTAGACAATCTCATCATATTATCCCCTCCATAAACTTATCAATCTCAGTCTTGAAGCCAGTTAGGTGTTTTGCTCCCACTGCTCCTCTTGGCAGGTAGTTCCAGAACTTCACACCTCCATATTTCTAAAACTACCTCCTTTTGTTTTAAAAAAAATGCAGTTGAATAGCTGAAATTCCTACTTTTAAGGAGAAAACTAATCTTCACCAAGCATTCTCAAAACTACGATACCCGCACGAGGAAATAAGGAAACAAATCAACAGAGCCAGACATGTACCCAGAAGCCTCCTGCTACAAGACAAGCCCAAGAAAGAAACCAACAGAACTCCACTGGCCATCACCTACAGTCCTCAGCTTAAACCTCTCCAACGCATCATCAGTGATCTACAACCCATCCTGGACAATGATCCCTCGCTTTCACAGACCTTGGGAGGCAGGCCAGTCCTCGCCCACAGACAACCCGCCAACCTTAAGCATATTCTCACCAGCAACCACGCACCGCACCATAACAACTCTTACTCAGGAACCAATCCATGCAACAAACCTCGATGCCAACTCTGCCCACATATCTACACCAGCGACACCATCACAGGACCTAACCAGATCAGCTACAACATCACTGGTTCATTCACCTGCACATCCACCAATGTTATATATGCCATCATGTGCCAGCAATGCCCCTCTGCTATGTACATCGGCCAAACTGGACAGTCCCTACGTAAAAGGATAAATGGACACAAGTCAGATATTAGGAATGGCAATATACAAAAACCTGTAGGAGAACACTTCAACCTCCCTGGCCACACAATAGCAGATGTAAAGGTAGCCATCTTACAGCAAAAAAACTTCAGGACCAGACTTCAAAGAGAAACTGCTGAGCTTCCATTCATTTGCAAATTTGACACCATCACATCAGGATTAAACAAAGACTGTGAATGGCTAGCCAACTACAAAAGCAGTTTCTCCTCCCTTGGTGTTCACACCTCAACTGCTGGAAGAGGGCCTCACCCTCCCTGATTGAACTAACCTCGTTATCTCCAGACTGATTCTTGCCTGCATATTTATACCTGCCTCTGGAAATTTCCATTACATGCATCTGACGAAGGGGTATTCACCCACGAAAGCTTACGCTCCAATACATCTGTTACTCTTTGTTGCTTTTTACAGATCCAGACTAACAGGGCTACCCCTCTGATACTTTTAAGGAGAGGTATTGTACAGAAAAGTGTAACAGTTACAGATATTGTTCCATGTTAATTGCCTGTCAGGTCAGTTTCTTAGGGTGCAATGTGTGTGATTTAAACAGAAAGCCATATATTCACAAATCAGATATACTCATCATCTAAATAGCAACAACTTACCTTTATCTATACTGCACTAAAATTACATCTTTATTTCCTTTTTTAAAAACGTATTCATCTAAAAGAATAAGTTAGATATCTGAAAGAAAAGCTAATCCATGCTAATAATGCTAGTTTTTCTCATGAAGTCATAGAAATGGATGTTGAAATATGTAAACATATAAAATGATGTTTCTATATACTTGATAGCCAATCAAAACTTCAGGGGGAGGGATAGCTCACCCTCCTAAACCCAGGGTTGTCAATTCAATCCTTGAGGGGGCCATTTAGGGATCAGGGCAAATATCTGTTTCGGGATTGGTCCTCCTTTGAGCAGGGGGTTGGACTAGATGATCTCCTGAGGTCCCTTCCAAGCCTGATATTCTAAATATATATTCTCTGAACTGAAATTATTAAATTAGCATATTGGAAGGCTGTATCTTCTCACCATGCTCTGTTAAAAAAATCTTTGGCTACTTAGAGATTACTGTGCATTTTCTTCTGCTTAAAAATGGGTTTTGCCATGAATGGAGCACTGATGTCAGGTGAAGAGCCACTAATCAGTTTCAAATCTTCATCATTCTGAAGTTCTCAGCATGAATTAGCCTTTCCATGATTTAGTGCCATATACAGCAGCCCTTTCTAAAGCAAAATTCATGCTGAATACACACTGACCCAATGGGAGTTTGACTAGGGAATGAAGAATTAACAGTTTTTAAAGATTCTGCTGGCTTCAGTTTTGTTCCCTCTACTTAAAATGGGGAATATTATGGGAACTGGCAGCATTCTGAAAATGAGAATGAACTAAGTGCAACCACCATAAATGACTGAAGTAAGCCACAACCAAAACTCCCATCTGCCCAAATACAGCCTGCCACCCTGATGTTTCTTCTAACTCTTCTCTGATGGCACCAGTTCTTCTGAAGTGAAGACCTTCTCCCAGATCCACTCCATCTTACCTATATGTTTAACGATGCAGGGCATCACGGAAAATTGTTCTCAAAATTTTTTTGACCAGCTGTACATATAAACTAACCAACATAGAATCATAGAGTTGTCGGATTGGAGGGGACCTCGAGAGATCTTCTATAGTCCAGTCCCCCACACTCAAGGCAGGACTAAGTATTATCTAGACTATCTCTGACAGGTGTTTGTCTAACTTGCAACCCCTCCCACATTAGTATCGTCCACAAACTTTATAAATGTACTCTCTCCACCGTTATCTAAATCACTGAGGAAGATATGAAACAGAACTGGACCCAGAACTGATCCCTGCGGGACCCCACTTGATATGCCCTTCCTTCCACTGATAACTACTCTCTGAGAATAGTTTTCCAACTAGTTATGCACCCACTTATAGAAGCTCCATCTAGGTTGTATTTTGCTAGTTTGTTTATGAGAGGATCACGCAAGAAAGTATCAAAAGCCATATTAAAGTCAACATATACCACATCTACTGCTTCCTCCCTATCCACAAGACTTGTTACCCTGTCAAGAAATGCTATTAGGTTGGTTTCACACGATTTGTTCTTGACAAATCCATGCTGACTGTTACTTCTCACCTTACTATCTTCTAGGTAGTTTGCAAACTGATTGCTTAATTATTTGCCCCATTATATTTCCAGGTATTGAAGTTAAACTGACTGATTTGTAATTCCCCAGATTGTCTTTATTCCCTTTTACAAAGTTTGGCACTATATTTGCCCTTTTCCAGTTCTCTGGAATTTCTTCCATCTTCCATGTCTTTTAAAAGGATAATCGCTAATTGCTCAGATATCTCCTCAGTCAGCTCCTTGAGTATTCTAAGATGTATTTCATCAGGTCCTGGTGACTTGAAGACATCTAACTTGTCTACATAATTTTTAACTTGTTCTTTCCCTATTTTAGTCTCTGATCCTACCTTATGTTCAATGGCATTCACTCTGTTAGATGTCCAATTGCTACTAAACTTTTTGAAGGAAACTGAAACAAAAAGTGAGTGAACACTTCTGTCATTTCCACATTTTCTGTTATTGCTTTCCCCCCCTCATTGTGTCGCAGGCCTACCCTGTCCTTGGTCTTCCTTTTGCTTCCAATGTATTTAAAGAATGTTTTCTTGTTACACTTTATGGCTCTAGCTAATTTAATCTTGTTTTGTCCCAGGGCCTCTCTCTATTTTGTCCCTAATACTTGTGTTATTTTTTTTTATATTCATCCTATTTTCCACTTTTTGTAGGACTCTTTTTTGAGTTTCAGATCACTGAAGATCTCCTGGTTAAGCCAGGGTGGTCTCTTGCCATGCCTCCTATCTTTCCTACGCAGTGGGATAGTTTGCTCTTGTGCCCTTAATAATGTCTCACTGAAAAACTGCCAACTGTCTTCAATTGTTTTTCGCCTTAGACTTGCTTCCCACAGGATCTTACCTACCGATTCCCTGAGCTTGCTAAAATCTGCCTTCTTGAAATCCATTGTCTTTATTGTGCTGTTTCCCCTCCTTCCTTCCATTCCTTAGAATCATGAACTCTATCTCATCACCTAGATAATCTAACAAAAATAATCTAAAAATATCTAATCTACAAATCAATGTTTGATCCAAGGCAAGAGAAAGCTCTCTGGGCATAGAGTGAAGGTGCCTGCATCTGCAGCTTGCCATGGAAAAGAAGGCGCTGAAGCGGCTGGGCACTATGTGACCTTTTATCATCGCCTCAGTCATTTCAGAATATTTGGTGCCACAAGAGGTTCTCACGCAGTTACTACAAGCTCTGCTTTTCTAGAAGATTCTTGATGCTCATCTATGCCAAGATGCACATCTCACATGTGGGAATATACAGGAGCCATGTAGGAGCCACCTTGAAGAAGATTACATATTATCAACCACAAAACTCTGCCAATATATATCTCAACCTGTTTTCCTTGGGGGGAAAAAACATCAAAATGTCATTGTGGCCCCATTTAGTATTAACTGTTAATGTCAGCAGTCTAATAAAACAATGATCCTTAAAGAAAACTAAGTAATACATATACATTCAATTTGAAAAGAATTCTTGGTAATAGCATAAAATCTGATAGATTCATTAAGGTCTATTTTCTGAGCCTTGTTTTGGAGTGCAATTGTTCGTGCAATCATGTCCATTTGATATGGTCTCCTCTGTGTAATGTTTCCTAAAAACATAAAGCACAAACGCACAAGTGATCATTTCCATTGCTGGATACCTGGGAACAATGAGAGGGTTATTAACTGTTCCTTCAGGTGGGGAAACTGTGAGTCATTGCTATGAATTAGAAAATAAAATTACTCTGAATTTATGAAAAAGTAATCTCCATTGCTGAAATGCCAAGGTTTAGTTTACAAAAGGATTTACCACCCCACAGTGCCAGCTGCTTTCAAAAACTACATAGTGTCTGCATATATATGAACACCTCTAATAAAATTTCTGAAGTATATTTTTTCCTAATATTTATGCTGCACTAAAATCACAAACCAGTCCAATACTTTTGAATAATACTTTGTATTATGTGTAGAAAACAGAGTTTCATTAAGCTTTGCTCTTTTTTTGGAGCCAAATAAAGCCACACCCTCTGTGCATGAAGGCCAGGGTGTCTTGCGAAATACATGAATATTTTGACGTAATCCATTATCAAACATTTGAATCTCTTAAAAATGGGACAGCTGGGAGTGGATGGGACAGCTGGGGGTAGTCTGGGTTTTCAAAAACCCTGGTTATATTTTGCAATTACAAAACCAAATCCATACCTGGTTTTGGTTTCAGATTAATGGTATACAGCATTGGTATCCACTGGCTGATTGCAAAGCAATTGTTGGTGTGCCTGGATTCTGGAGATGGTTGATTGCATGATACTGACTCCTCCTCCTTGTTTCCAGCTGTTCCTACAGGTGTCCAGGCTCTGAGTCAGGGGACTGGTGAACGTGGCTACTTTGTGCTTTCCACCCCAGGTTATTTCCCTTGCAGTCCTCATTAAAATCTTCCGTTATACAATGTGATTCTTCACCCCTCAGTCAATATCGCCTGTCACCAATACCTTAAAGGCACTTGTACAACAAATGTTTACCAGACCCATCATAATTAAAAGACTTCCTCTCCTTGCACTATCGTTGTCTTGGTCCACTGGTAGAATTAGCCAATAAGGAATGACACAATAAACTCTTTGTAAACTCAGGTAAAGTGTTTAAAACTTGGGGGAGGAAAGTCCCACATCACACAAGGAAGGAATACATGTTACAGGAGTCCTCCTTGCCCCTTCTATTGTCAGTATGCTATACAATAATTACCAGAAACAGCAAGCTGTGGAAGAGCTCTGATGATATCGGAATTTCAAATGATGATTTTAAATTGATTGTTGAATCAGCACCTGACAACAGCTTTGCATAGGAGGCAAAACCTACTTGTATCAAAAAGTGACTCCTTAGTTATGACATATTAAAAATGAGTTATTGAAACTGTAGGCTGCAGTGTGATTTCCATAGAGAGATTATGGATAGTTGTAAAGTTCCAAACATGACTCAGGGCATGTCTACGTATGGAGGCTACAGCAGCACAGCTGAGAGAATGGCAGAGCCGGAATTAGAGCCAATCTTCTAATTCCCAACCCTGTGCTAAACTGCATCACCTGCCTTTTTACATGCTAAACTGGATTCTGGAACCATTACAGAATCACAAATTAATTCCATTCCTGATAATTTTCCGTCTGCATATGATTTTCAGGAAGAAGATGTGGCTGCTTGCTGCCTCATCATAACAAAATCAACTATACAACTGCTATCTGAAATTTGCATCCCAAGCAAGAGGAAAAAAACTTGTTGGGAAAGGCTTCAGACTCAGCTGGCTGAATAAGCATCTCCAGAAGATTATTAAGAGCAAGCAGCCAGCCTATCGGGAACAGAAAAAGGGGTTGATAAACAAAGAAAGTGACGTTGTGGAGGTTAGAAAATGTAGGAATACAGTGAGAATTGCTAAAAGTCAAGTTGAATTAGTTCTTGCCAAGGATATTAAAATAAACAACAAGAGGTTTTGTAGTTATATAAATAAAAAGAGACGAAGAAAGGATGAGTTTGGGTCGGTATGCTGTGCGGATGGAAAGGAGATTAAAGATAATCTTGCTATATTTGAAAAACTAAATGAATACTTTCCCTTGGCTTTCAATAATGATGATAATATGGAAAATGTGCATGAAGTCATAATGGCTGATGGAAATGAGTGTATAGAAATAGAAACTACCACCCCTGAGATGGAAGAAAAACTTAAAGAGCTTAATGCACTCAAATTGGGGGAATCAGATAACTTCCATCCCAGAACACTGAAAGAAATGGCACATAAGATTACTAGTCTGGTAGCAAGGATTTTTAACACATCTATTTGAGGGTAGTACCATATGACTGGAGAACAGCTAATGTCATACCTATATTTAAGAAAGGGGAAAAAAGAAGGTAAATGATAAAGGGGATGTAATGCAACATGGGTTTACCAAAGGTAGATCATGCCAGACTAACCTGATTTCCTTCTTTGAGAAAATAACTGAGTTTTTAGGTAAGAGAAGTGCAGTAGATCTAATATACTTGAACTTCAGTAAAGCATTTGATATGGTAGCACATGGGAAATTATTAGTTACATTAGGGAAGATGGAGATCAGTACACGAATTGTAAGTTGGATAAGGAACTGGATAAGTGGGAGAAAGCAATGATTTGTGCTGAAAGGTCAATTATCAGACTGGAGGGATGTTACCAGTGGAGCTCCTCAAGGATCAGTCTTGGGACAAATCTTATTCAGTATTTTTATTAGCAACCTTGGCATAAAAAGTAGGCATGTGTTAATGGAATTTGCTGAAGATACAGAGTTCGGAGGCATTGTCAATACAGTGGAGGATCAGAACATTTTATAGAAAGGTCTGGAGGATCTTGAAGAACGGAGTGACAGAAATAGGATGAAATTTAATAATACAAAGTGCAATGTCATATACTTAGGATCTAATAAGAATTTCTGCGACAAGGCTCATCAGTTGGAAGTGACAGAGGAGAGGAGAAACTTGGGTGTGTGGGTTGATCACAGGATGATTATGAACCACCAATGTGATGCAGCTGTGAAAAAGGCAAATGTGATCATAAGATGTATCAGGAATCACCATCCTTAGAGGTTTTTAAAGCCTGGTTTGACAAAGCCCTGGCTGGGATGATTTAGTTGGGGTTGTTCCTGCTTTGATCAGAGGGTTGGACTAGATGACCTCCTGAGGTCTCTTCCAACCCTAATCTTCTATGATTCTAAGGCATTTCCAGTAGATACAGAGAAATATTAATGCAATTATACAAGGCACTGTTAAGACCTAATATGGAATACTGTGTACAATTCTGGTCACCCACATTCAAGAAAGATGAATTTAAACTGGAACAGGTGCAGAGAACAGCTACTAAAATGATCAGGAAAATAGAGGGTCTCTCTTATGGGAGGAAACTGGTAGAGTTTGGCTTGTTTAGTCTAGCACAAAGAAGGCTGAGATGAGATATGATTGCTCTCTATAACTACATTGGGGGTAAATACCAGGGAGAGTAAAGAGCTATTTAAGCTAAAGAACAATGTTGGCACAAGAACAACTGGATATACACTAGCCATTAACAGATTCAAGCTGGAAATCAGAAGAAGATTTCTAACCATTATAGGAGTCAGGTTCTGGAACAGCCTCTCAGTGGGAGTTGTGGGGGCAAACAACTTAATTAATGTTAAGAGAGCTGGACCAGTCTGAATATCTTTGTATGACAGGGTTGTTTGTGACGCCAGGGCGCAGACCTCAGCAGCCTTGGGGCTCCCTGCTGGTTTATGTCTTATGTTCCTAAATGTTCATGTTTCAGGGCCTGCAGGAGTTGGGAAGGGATTTTTTCCCCCTCCCCAGTGTATTCTGTTTTTTTGTTTGTTAATTTTTGGTCTCTTCTCCTGATGCATCCAGGGTGACTATATCTGGAGATGGGATATGGGACCAAGAGGGCCAGGGCTCTGAAGTGGCACCAAGCATTCTCTCTTTCTCAGGGCTTGGCTGGCTGGTTCTTGCTCACATGCTCACAGTCCAACTGATTACCATATGTGGCGTCGGAAAGGAGTTTTCTTCCAGTTCCGATTGCCAGTGACCTTGGAGTTGTTTGCCTTCCTGTGCAGAACATAGGTCACTTGCCAGGATTATCTGGGTATGTTTCACTTAATCATTTCCCTGCCATTGTGGGGTCCTTGGGCACTGGTGTACCTTGGTCCTTCCTAATTTCTGCCTGTGGCACATAATAATCTATTCTCCTGTGGGCTGTAATACTTTGGTCTAATCTCAGTAGCTGGGCATTGCGTCGGGGTGCTGGGTGGTCTTTGTGGCCTCTGAGGTACAGGAGGTCTGACTAGATGAGCTGGGGGTCCCTGCTGGTTTTAAGCTCCATGATTCTAAAACAGTGGTGCAAGTAGATTTTTAATTCTGACCGGTATGGTACCGCCTCCCCGATCCCGCCCCCACCCCTCACAAAAAGTGTTCTGTGACTAGAGTCCTGCGCGGATACAAATTTATACCTGCGGATGCAGATATCCATGGATAGAAATCGGTATCCGTGGAACCGCAGGGCTCTCCCGGGAACTGCAGTGGCAAAAGGAGAAGAACATGGGGCCCGCACTGGCAGCTCTTCTAGCATGGCTTTACCCCCCCAACCTTTTAGAAATCCTAAATTGGGCACCAGAATCATTAGTCACTTTTGAAATTTTAAGTCATGATCTTCTAGACCTTTACTGATTAGAAATGTCCTTGGGCATTTTCACTTTAGTCAGTATGTGCAACTGACCTTGTCTTTGTAGAGGAGCTGTTCTTCTCCTGCTCACAAATACTGCTCAAGATGTAAAAGAGCTTCTGAGAGCCTCTTCTACCTACTTGATTCTGACATGTTTTCAAAGTTATGTCATTACAGTATTGTATGTACTGATGTTTGACTGTGACAAGAAACTGGATGAAGACAGGCTGTGAACAAACGAATATTTTCTTTGTCTCTATCTGTTCGGGTTTTTTTTATGTCTGAGCAGCTTATTGTAGACCTGGGCAAATAACTGACTGTTTGGCTTGATGGCAGTTCTGAAATTAAAAAAAAAAAAAAAAAAAATTGGGTCCAACATAATCTGAAAATTGCAAAAAATGTCAGCAAATAAAAAAAATCAATTTGGGGCATTTGTAAAGGGATAGATTTGGACAGCCGCAGCAGAGGCTTCCTCTACAAGCTTTAACCCAGTGGTTAGAGCAATGACAGGGGATGTGGGAAACTCTGGTTCAATTCCCCCCTCTGCCTGATGAGCAGAAGGGATTTGAATTTGGGTCTCCCACATTCTAGTGGCAATTCATAGTCGCTCATAATGACAATGAATAGTCATTGAGCTAGGGAAAGAGATTTTAGCAGCTAGGACAATTACCTAGGCTGTGAGAGACCCAAATCCCTGCTCCAATGACTATTTATTTACAAAAAGGAGAGACTGGTACTAAAATATTCCCTACCCTAATGGCAAAGGCACTTTCCTGCAATGTGGGAAATTCCTTCTCCACATCAAGCAGAGCAGGGAATTGAGTCTGGGTCTCCCATATTGCAGGTGAAAGCTCTAAAAACTGCGTTATAAGGGAAGCCTCTCTTTAGTGGTTCAGCATGACATCTAAGCCCCCAAATATATATTTTAGACAAAACTATTAAGAAAATTAGTGTCAAAATGGCAATAAATTCTCCTGTGACTTAGAATCTGACTTTAATGAGTAGGAGAGAGAAAAAGGGAAAGCATAAGAACCTGGATAAATCACATAAAAACCACTGAATGGGTATATTCTCACCATAGTTATGCAACTCCAGTAACTAGTGGTGGGTGCTGAGCAAGCCGATGCCCCACACAAGAGAGGAATATACTCCTAAACCTATTTTCCACCTTTTCTATATTAATGTGAGTTTAATACATCGACACACAACCTTTTTCTACAAAGGACCACACTGGATTTTGAATCAGCTTTCTAGATTGACCATTGTTGGGGGAAGTTAAAAAGCTCTGTTCCTCACTGAATGTCCATTATTACCAAGGATTACAGTCTGAGTATATGGCCAGAAAAAGTTATCCCTTTAAATCAAGTGTTAAGTGTATTAAATTCACAGCACTGAACTCAGTAACCAAAACACAGCTGAACCAGCTGCAGTTTGGTGGAAATTAACTCAGTAAAACCCCTCCTCCGCTCCAAGCTCCTAACATCTGCCCTCAGGCAATAAACTGAAGATGAGAACACACTGATCCTCTGTGCTACCTCTGAAATGACTGTTTATGGCGTGTTTATATCATATAACAATGGGATATACGAAATTCATTGCCTTTTTTGTGAATAAAGGCTTAGGAAAAAGCTCTCTACAAGTCAATTAGTTCATTGCAGCACTAGGCTCCCACTTCTTTTCTAGATTACTCTTTTAACATGACTATTTGTTTTGACTGCCAGCTCTGGGTGCTACACAACCTGTGGCAAATATGCTGAAAATGTTTTCTAACATGCACTTTGTGTGGCCCATGCATAGCACACAAGATTGATGGATCTTTGTAAGAGGGTATATTGTTCTTTTACTTTTATAAGGATGATGAATAGCTCAAATTAGGCTTAAAGATGGGTATCCCATATTTAATGGGGAAAATTAATATTATGTAATTCATTCAATGAGAAGGCGCATTTCGATACGTTCACGTAAACTGGTTACCGTCATCTTTTCTATGTTTATGGTCTCCAAGGCTTTGGGCAATAAATGAGCATTCAAGTAAAATAAGCTAAAATTCTTGTGATTTAAAAAAGGATCTGTATGAAACTACTTCAAATTTTAAACAAAACCTTTAATTATAACACTCATCAGTGGGTCTAACTAAGTTCTTCCATCTCTCTCATCATATTTAAAACCTCTTCACATCTGTGTATAGTACCGTACGTCACATACAAACACACTTCCAATGGCGGGAGGAGGTCATCAGATGTTAATTTTAATTCCATGAGTAAAAGGAAGCTACACCTGTAATGCTGGCAGACCAGGTGCCAGCTCATGCCAGCATCCCCATGTCTCACCTGAACACTGACAAATACATAGCTGGAATCAGTCTGGCTCAATTGTGTGTTAGTATTGTTATAATAGGTATTAGAGGGTTTAGATTTTATTAAATACTTGTGAGATACTGTGTGCATTAATCTCACTTACCTTACAGTATGGGATACAGATACTATAACATTTGAGCATTGCTATTGTAAGCCTCTGTAACCATATAAATCACCAGACAAGAGAGATACATTAACCAGTGTGACTTGCCAATCTGCACTCAAAGGTATTACATCCTGCCCAACAGGAAAGGTCCATCGACACCAGACAAGACTATTGTGGTAAATTAAAGAGGACAAAAGATTTTGTTGCTTTGCTCTTCCACCCCATGAAGAGGAGCCATGTAAGTGGACTCCTACCCTCACCTGAGTTCACAGCTCAAAGAACACTGGAGGAGGGGAAAGAAACCCCTAACAAGAAGAAACAGTATGTCTATGCTACTTGGACTCTGGAGGGCAAGGTTTCCAGGCATAAGCAAGGGATCCCCAGCTGCTCAGCTTGAGTTAGCTCTAAAGGACATATGGAACTTGCTTATTATAGAAGCTTCTATTACCTTTTGAAACTTAAGATTGGAACTCATTTGTGTATCTATGTTTACCTGCCCTTACCTTGTAAACAACTCTTATTTCCTTTTTCCTATTTAATAAATCTGTATATGATTAATTAATATAGGATTGTCTACAAGTGTTGTCCTTGGTGTGAGATCTAAGGTGCAACTGACCTAGGGTAAGGGTTTAGTCTTTTGGGACTGAGAGTAACCTGAATATTGCAGTGACTCTTGGTGTAAAGGGCCATCTATCACAAAGGTAGGCTCCCCTGGGTGACGAGACAGATCAGAGTACACAAGGGGACTGTCTGTAACTCCACATTAAGGCTGTTATAGTGCCTGAGGAGTTTACACTTGATACTTGGTTTGTGAAACTTAGGTATAGAACTCTCAAGCAATTTGGGTTTGTGCCCTGGTTTTTAACAGTCTTCAATCACTGCAGACAGCATCATAGCACAATAGAGAAAAGTTAATATCTAGTAACTATAGTTATTCAAGTAGATTTTTCATTTAGATCCATGCTTGTAAGCATGCATGAATTCTGAGTGCCAAGCTCTCAACCCACAGGAAGTCAGAAGCTGGTGGCGCCATGTATATGCTGCCTGGTGGAGCCAAATATTCAGCAAGAAGTAGAATGAGTCACAGCATGAACCCTACACAATGTCTGCTCCATTAAAACAAAATTTGAAATAGTGGGCCTGAATCGGATTAATTTTCTTGTATTCTACTAAAGAGTTAATTCTGACCAAGGCTCTGACTCAGCAAAGCACTGAAGCACATTCCCGAAGATGTAAGCAGTCCTGCTTAACATTAAGCAGTCCTGCTTAACATTAAGCAATTGCTAGGTGCTTCGCTGAATAAAGATGGGATTATTCATGTGCTTAAGTGCTTTGCTAAATCAGCACTTTGGACAATTATGAAAGGAGAACCAGGCCAAAAGATTCTAAACAAGTGGGAATGGAGGCTGGGGAGCATGGATCTACACTAACAGTCTACAGAGTGGCAGCTGTGTTAGTCTGTAGACGCAAAAAGAACAGGAGTACTTGTGGCACCTTAGAGACTAACACATTTATTTGCCCATGAAAGCTTATGCTCAAATAAATTTGTTAGTCTCTAAGGTGCCACAAGTACTCCTGTTCTTTTTACTAACAGTCTAGTTAAACAACCAGTTATAAGGCAAGTAGCTTTTCTTTCTCGCTTGAGTATTTGGCAGTACAGATTAGATTCTCATTTGGGGGGATTAAACAACAATCACCTACTAAAGAGTTGAGAAGAAATTACCCAGTAAAATTGCTGTTCTGAAATGGGTATCAGACCTACTTGGTACGACAATGGCACGAGGCTTTGCACAGTTACAAACCGTAATCAAGGTAGCAGCCTTGACTTTCTCGGCAATAGACATTTCTCAGAAATGCCACAGAGGCTACTATAGACCTTGTGGAATATTTTCTAAAAGTTTCTGATATTGAAGCACCCACGAGATCGTAACTAAGCTGCATACACAGTCTTATTTATTCAGACAATCTCTAGCCATGATTGAACATAGCTCTAACAGAACCCTCTAGAGAGAAGTGTCTAATTTACACATCTGAGTTTCTTTCAGCCACCAGTCTGATTTGCATCAAATACAGCCATTCCCCCCTTAATTTAAACAACTGACTGTTGTTTGCTCACTCGCTCTCTCACCCCCTTTCCTGAAATTATTTAGTCATGATCTCCCTATGGTTTTTGTTGCCTCCTGCCTTCTGGTTTATCCTTGGCTTCCTGGCTCTCAATGTTCTTTCTATTTTTCCCAACTCAAGCTTCACCTGCTGCCACGGCAACTGTGGATGTCAACCTGATTACCCTCACAGAGTGTGGAAATGCTGAACAGCTTCACTCAGCCCGCCGGACTCCTCCCATTCCCTTAGCTATAGAATATGTTATGTTCTGGGGAGATGGGATCAGAAACCATTTCCCCTAAACTCAGGCTCCAGTCATTCAGCTGAATAAGGAGTGGTGCTTAGGCTCCGGTCCACCTCATTCATCTCCTCACACTACAGCAGATGCAGTACCTCCCTCAGATGTAAAGAGCATGGGTCTCTATTCCACTGTGTGAGCTGTGCGCCTCAGTTTACCTTTCAGTAAGTGGGTACAATAATACCTAATATACCTCACAGGAGCACTGCAACCTTCATGTACCTGTAAATTATTCTGAAATCCTTGAATGATTGGAGCTATGTACAGGAGCGCCGCCAGCTTTTTTGCCGCCCTAGGCGGCAGAAGGTCCCGCCCCCAAAATGCCGCCCCCAACAGAGGCGGCGGACAGTCCTGCCCCCGAAATGCTGCACCCGACAGCGGCAGCCGAAGGTCCCGCCCCCCAAATACCGCCAAAGATCCGGCCGCTGCGGTCGCCGCCCCCCAAATGTTAGTGTCCTAGGCAACTGCGTAAGTTGCCTAATGGGTTGCGCCAGCCCTGGCTATGTAAGTGTAACGTCATCTTCTTCTCACATCACATTAGGTTTGAATACTAACCAGACTGCTGATTGCTTCAACCATATACCAAGACACAGATGTATAGTGACAGGATTGTTTTTCAGACTCAGTTTATATGGTTTTTCTTTTCTATCTTTGGGCTGGCATGAAGAGAGAAACGTGGGATTCAGAGTTCAGGCAGGCCCATAAAATTTCAGCTTTCAATTTAATGACAATAGATGGGATAAGCTGGGGGTGGGGGATCCTGCTCGCTTGTCCATGGATACCCAGGACTTCAAACATGGTCATCTGACAAGAAAACATGGTCATGCCACTTTTCTACCTGTGATCATACTCTTTTCAGTAAATAAAAATGAAATACTGTGGCTGCTGTGAAAGCGTTTCTCTGTGTTCTGATTGTTCACCTTAGGGTTATTATGCAGGTTCTCTCTTTTCTTCTTCCCTTGAGTGTGTCTGATGCTCAATTGTTGCATTATGTTTAAATGTATCCTTTTTATTACAGATTTAGTCCTGTCTGAATACATGTTAATTAACAGATTTATACATTTTAGTGTAGACAAGACAGAAATGTTTGTTGATAGTCATGTTTAACCCTAGCCTGCAACTGGGACACAACCATTGGTATTGTTTCTGTTAATTAGGCACGTTTAAACATGCCTAAAAATTCAAGTGTAGATATACCCTTAACATTAATTTCAATGCTAGTACAGCCAGCACTAGCTTGTGACTTTCCATCAGAATTGAGACTATGTAATAATTATAAAATTCAAATACCTAGATAATATTAAGGAAAATGTCTGTTTGGTCTGAAATCTACATCTGATCGTATAAAAAAAGTTCAATATAGTACTCCACTACCCCTCTCTGCCTCTGTTGTTGAGTGCCCACTTCAACTGTGTCCATGAATATATTTGTTCTTGATCTCTGTCAAGCCAGAAGAGAAGCAGCTGACAAAGCTGAAAGCATTTACACTTGGGCCATTCAGTTGTAATTTGCATCAAGTTTTGGATTGTGCTTTGTGGCATATATGTGTGTGGGCTTATTTTAATGAAGTTCATTGTGAAAAACTAATGTTCTGCCAGTACAGTGCCAGAGGACAATAAGAACATACTTCCCACCAAAAGCAATGTATTCTGTAAGGGAGGAAGCATCTTGATTGAAAGTCATAGTTTTAGGAGCAACCACTGACATAGGGTAATTCCCTTTTCCTTTTATGCCTGTATAAAGATTTTCCAGTAATATTCACTACAGTTCAAATGGAGACCACCACTAGAGCTGGTAATATTTCCAGAATTTGAATGAACTTTGCACTTGTAAATGGAAACTTGCGAATAGGGATTAAATACAACTGGCCACCAAACATATATATTTGAGATCCAGAACAGCATGCTCGAGACTGTAATTCCTCTAAAGTTGGCCTGTACACTATTTGAATGACTTACATTCACTGATGGCATATCCAAATTCAGGCCAGTTTTGATTTGAACTCTTCTATCTTAATACCAACAACTACTCATAACTGTTGTTACCTAGCAGCTCTGTGTTCTTGGGGAACCAGGGCGCAGTACCCAGCCTGTTTGACTCATGAAAGACCTTCCCCCCCAGCCTCTGCTTGAACCAAAACCGATCAGAAGAAAGACTTGCAAAAGGCAATGAAAAGGCCGTGGGAGACCCACCTAAGCCCCTGGGATAAGAATGACAGGATTAAGGAAACTCTCCTAGCCTCATTTGTATCGAAGATGGGACAAGGAGGCATCTCCATTAGCATACAGAATGGAGAACACAGATCCCAAGGCAAGAACCACATGGAACTCTGGGACCAGAAAAGGAGGGAAACACTGCATGATGGGCAGGAGCGGCGCCAGGGTTTTTGCCGCCCTAGGCGGCAGCGCTCCTCCTCTGAGCATTCGGCGGCAGAGGGTCCTTCCGCTCCGTGTCTTCGGGGCACTTCGGTGGCGGGTCCCGGAGCGAGTGAAGGACCCGCCGCCGAATTTCTGCCGAAGACCCGGAGCGGAAGGACCCCCTGCCGCCGAATTTCTGCCGAGGACGGCAAAATGCTGCCCCCCAAATCCTGCTGCCCTAGGTGACCGCCTAGGGTCGCCTAGTGCAAGCGCCGGCCCTGATGGGGATCTCTGCTCCAGATGTTAATGAACCCACGCCTGCACACACCCAGCTCAGTAGTTATCAGACCAATTCTAGTAATAAATCCTTTATTGCTATCCAAAATAATGAAGCTCCCTAATTGCATTGTGAGCTCCCTCCAAGGAACACCGCCCATAGCCAGGAAAGATCACATGGTCTAACCTGAACAAAACAACTTTGGTATACTCCCTTGTTTACACATAAACAAATCTAGTGCTCTCTCTTGAACCGTTGTTGTTTCTCTACAAAAACCTCTACCTATGCTCAAGTAAGTTTTCTGGTGCCTGGATCCAAAATCTGCATCAGGATCTTCTCCTAACTGATCATGCCGGGGGCTCTGCCTATCTCCAGCACTCAGCTACCACCATCACCTGGGACCTCTGATTGGTTCAAGCTTCACCGAGTGGTGAGAACCCATCTCTCTCTCTCTCTCTAGATGTAGCCTTCTGACCCTGACTTGTGTCATCAGTTATAGTTTTCTAAACCTGACTTTTACAATCAAGTTTAAGTTAGATTTAATATTATAACTGTTTTGTTTGTTTGGCTCCCCTATGGTTATTACCTGACAATGAATAACTTTCATGATTAAGCTGGTTGCGTCTCTCTCTCTCTCTCTCTCTCTCTCTCCCCCTTATAGGTATGTTTTTTGGTTTCCTCATTCGCTCTGCAGCAACACTCCTCGAACCTAAGCTAAAAGATCCCTGCAGTGCCTAAAAATCCTGTAGGGTTTGCTCATCGAGTGGGTTACTACCAGAACAATTGTAACGTGAACGTGCGGATAGAGATGTGCTGACCCTGGGACATATGAGGGTGGCAGATTGAAAGTGCTGCTCAACCCAGCCTGCTCAGGTGTGCTCTATTCTGGTGCTTTGCCCATGGCATAGGAGGGTGACATATTAGAGGTGCTGCTTGACCCAGCCTACTGAGTCCAGGGACATATAAGGGGTCAGCTTGGGAGTGATGATTAACCCTGTCCTCTCAGGCGCGCTCTGTTAATGTGTGTGTGTGTTCGTCTGATTCTGGGGCTGGAAGAACCCAGCCCTGGGGAACCTAGGTTCTGCAGGATACCACATTGGGAGGGAACTTGCAGCAGGGAGAAGTAGAGCTCCGTATGAGAACACAAGTGACACAAGCAGTATATTGACGGCAGGAGAGAGATCACTTGATCATTACCTGTTAGGTTCACTCCCTCTGCGGCACCTGGCATTGGCCACTGTTGGTAGACAGGATACTGGGCTGGATGGACCTTTGGTCTGACCCAGTACGGCCATTCTTATCTTCTTATGTTCTCTTTCTCCTCTTCTGGTACCAAGACCGCAACCTGTGCCTTGCAGCTCGTGGTAGCAATTCATATTTAAGGTTCCACTAAATCTCATTTCTAGTCATGTATAGAATAATGACGTGATATTTATCATCAGTTACTCCATTACAACTAATCTTCCTTTCCCCTTCATTGCTGACTTGTGTAGCAACTTGTGCATGGGAATAAATGCACAGCACAGAAGTTTCTAAGCTTCACTAATATGATTTTAACTTTTCTTCAAAAATGGTACATTCACTCTTTATCTTAATTTTTTTTATCCAAGTCAAAAAAATTCATTTCTCTAAATATTTTCTTCCGAAAATTCTTTTTACTTCAGCCTTCACAGGAATTTACACAAACTAATAATAAGTACCACATATAATGTTCAGAAGTTATTGGCTGGTTTAGTTTCTCTAGTTAATGTTTAACTCCCTAGCTTAAGTAAGGCATAATTTACTATTTACTCACCAGGAAAAAAAATCAGGTTAACATAGTTTAGATATCTTTGAGTTCAATTTTTTTAAATTTCTTCCATCTCCATCAGCTTAGGAGTAGTAGTAAGCATTTGCATTATAATGGATCTGACTGAAGAGATGATATTTTTCTTTTTCACTAAGTAGAAAGTTAATCTATCCTAACTCTGTCCAACTGATAATGTTAGAGCTCAAACAGTGGCTCCTGGAGTTGTTCTGAAAGACTAGCAGCATCCTGGTTAATATTCCCTGCTCTATGATTGATCTGAAAGTGGCAATTTGATAAGACAGCTAGCTGCATCTAATTTTGCAGTGATAAGCACATAAAGGAAAACAGTAAATTGACTATCAGACTGATAGTCTTGAAACTATTACAAAAGAGTCCATTTAAGAGCTAAGAATTTCATTTTGTGGGCAGGGTAATTTCTTTCATCTTTTGAAAATTCTTTGCTTGAATATTATGTGTAGTTGCCCATCTTGGTCTTGATACACAGTATTCCCAAGCCACGTCTTCTGGAGTCCACATGGAGGATATCAGGGAATTTCGGATTAGCATCTGCCAAGACAGAGATGCTAACCACAGCATCTATGAAAATATCTTTGAATAACCCTTCACAAAATGGAGGCAATAGCTTCTGAAGCCTAAAAAGCAATTTGTATTTTTCGGGTCTTATCTGGATCATCCTTGATCCCATTTGCACTCACAATAGCCTGCAAATATCACATGGAAGATTTGTAAAAAAGGCATTTCTCAACAGAATGTTTCAAGCAATATTCTTTAAGATGATTCAAAACATACAGTAGCATACTTTTGGCTTCCTCTAAGTTTCTGTAACACACAATCAAGAACAGGAGAACCTCAGAGTTATGAACAGCAGAGTTACAAACTGACCAGTCAACCACACACCTCAATTGAAACTGGAAGTACGTAATCATGCAGCAGCAGAGAGACCAAAAAAAAAAAAAAAAAAAAAAAAA
>NW_020664413.1:64114520-64158946 GCF_002925995.2 Terrapene triunguis | reverse complement strand
AAAAAAAAAAAAAAAAAAAAAAAAAAAAGGCAAATACAGTACAGTACTGTGTTAAACATAAACTACTAAGAAAAAGGGAGAAAGTAGCATTTTTCTTCTGCATAGTAAAGTTTCAAAGCTGTATTAAGTCAATTCCAGTTGTAAATGTTTGAAAGAACAACCATAACGTTTTGTTCAGAGTTACAAACAACCTCCATTCTCGAGGTGTTTGTAACTCGGAGGTTCTACTGTACTCTAGGAGTACAAATACTTCATTCAAGCTCATGTTTCCCAGCCCTTCTCCATTATGTGCCAGAACACTGCTGTGAGCACAGGGGAGTATGATATCCTGCTGAAATTCCTAAAACTCTGAAGGCAGAGGAAAGCAGTTTCTGTTGTCATCTTCCTCCATTTCAATCTGATAGCACCCAGAGTTTAGGTCCCTGACTAAAACCACGTACTTGACACATTTCACTATCCTTCCACTGTAGAAGATGCAAGGGGGAAATCAATTATCTTAAATTCCAACTTCCAGCAGTTACTGGAGATGATGTATCATAATAGTGGTCTAAGGTATTTCATCAGGACCTATATACAACATTTAGCAGCTGCAGTGTGTCCATGAGATAACTCATCCTGGACAAGCTCTTCCAAAATCTCATTCAGCTTGCTCTCTTTTCAATCAGCAGGAATCAACAAACAAATCTTCAAAGTCAAAAGTAAGGCTAGCATTCACAAGTCTTCCTTTATTTGCACTTCCCTCATTGCACACTGTGACCAAAATTTTAGCTTTCAAAGGAACAGATTTTGACACTTTACCAATTTCACATCTTGGCTGGAAAATTACACTGAGGCACAAACTGTTCTTCAGAATCCCCAAGATCTTGTTTACTGACACATTAGGCACATTCAGAAGGACATTCTCAGCAATGACGACAGGTAATAGCCTTCCAAAAAGCTGGTCTGCAGAATAGATGGATTGTTTAAATCTTGCTTCAGACTAACTGTCAAAAACCCAGGCCCTTTTGCTAGCTGAAATAGTGTGTGGCTGCTTCCATACCATCTGATTTAGCTGACTTTCCTCTCATTCCTCTGTCTCATAGTTACCACTGAACATGAAATAGTTGGTGCCCACAAATAGTTTGGCCACACAAGGATTCTTTTAAAAAAATGGCTCAATTCCTTTGGATATCATCCTGACAGACGATAGTTCAACATACTGATGAATATAAGGCAGGGGTCGGCAACCTTTCAGAAGTGGTGTGCCGAGTCTTCATTTATTCACTCCAATTTAAGGTTTTGCGTGCCAGTAATACATTTTAATGTTTTTAGAAGGTCTCTTTCTATAAGTCTACAATATATAACTAAACTATTTTGTATGTAAAGTAAATAAGGTTTTTAAAATGTTTAAGAAGC
Organism: Terrapene triunguis; assembly: GCF_002925995.2. Lineage (NCBI taxonomy): Eukaryota > Metazoa > Chordata > Testudines > Emydidae > Terrapene > Terrapene triunguis. The sequence goes on along the minus strand of NW_020664413.1, from coordinate 64,157,551 downwards.
TTCATTTAAAATTAAATTAAAATGCAGAGTCCCCTGGACCGGTGGCCAGGCCCCAGGCAGTGTGAGTGCCACTGAAAATCAGCTTGTGTGCCGCCTTCGGCACGCGTGACATCGGTTGCCTACCCCGATACAAGGAGTGGGATTTGACTACTGAAACAGCAGTGATGTACTCTCAGATGTACGGTAAACACAGTTTTCTATCACACACACAGAAGTTACAAATGTTGTAAATACTTGAATGCTAAGGAGGGAATATTTTGACCTTCACCATCTTCTTGTCTCCAACATAACATCAATGCCCTGTGCAGGAAAGGATGCCACATTATTTAAGTAGATGATCTCTGAAATAGTGTAACTTGAGCTCTTCTGTCCAGCATATATGAGCTAAGGATACTGCAACAAGACACTGGGGTCTAAAAATCCCTCTCAGTTACAGCTAGTTGTGTGGTTCTTTTGTGCTAGTTCTTTGAATCTTGTAATGTCATCTAATTGTCCTGGACTCAGGATTTCCTCTGAAGCATTAAGGATAAATAGCGATGGGGTTCCATCCTGGGTTGCCTGCTTCACCTCTACAGGGACAAATCAAGATTAGGAATATAGTACTTTACATTAATAAGCAAATAGGCAGAATGTGTGATCAGTTGGCCATACTGTAATTTTCAGTTTCAACATTCCAGGTACATAGATACAACACACACACAACATTCAGTCCATTCCATGAATCTCTTTGGTTGTTCACAATATATGCTGTTTGGAAATACAGCTATGTAAGTAACAATCCACAAAAACTCCTACACAACTGCTGAGGTGGGAGGAGTACAGGATCTACGAAAAGCCTCAGCAGTAGCTCAGTCTATCTGCCTGGACACAAAACACACAATTAACAACCACCAACATGTAAAATACTCACAGGTTCCCAGCTGCTTGGCTTTCTCATCTAATTAGCTTTTATCCTCTTAGCTTAAGTAAGGTATAACTTCACCAGCAACTATGCAATTTAAGAGTTTAGATTTCTCAGGATTTAAAGCTTTTGGTCCTTTCTCTCTGACTCTGCTAATGGGAAATTTTCTTTTCTATTCACAGATACTCTGTCTGGGATGTCATCTAATAAAGTGGCTGCTCAGTGAGTACAGAATTCTCCTGCCCCTCCCCTAATTAAATGGGTTAGAGACCATTCTTAGAGGTCAAAGAACCAACTTAGGCAGTGGTTCTCAAACAGGGATATATGTACACCTGGGGGTACCCAGAGGTCTTCCGGGGGTACATCAACTCATCTAGATATTTGCCTAGTTTTACAACAGGCTACATGAAAAGCACTAGCGAAGTCAGTACAAACTAAAATTTCATGCAATGACTTGTTTATACTGGTCCATATATTATACACTGACATGTAAATACAATATTTCTATTCCAATTGATTTATTTTATAATCATATGATGATTATAAACATGAGAAAGTCGGCAGTTTTTCAGTCATAGTGTGCTGTGACACTTCTGTGTTATATCTGATTTTGTCAGCAAGTAGTTTTTAAGTGAAGTGTAACTCGGGGGTACACAGGACAAATCAGACTCCTGAAAGGGGTACAGTCTGGAAAGGTTGAGAGCCACTGAACTTAGGAATCATCTTTAATGAGTGAAATCCTCCCACAGAAGTGTTTTGTTACATGAGTGGTAATATAGTTTTGATCAAAGAGGAAGGCCATTTTCAGATGGCAAGTTGTAAAGTATTTCAAATGATCTAAGACTGAGATCAAGATTAGTGACTGTGTAAGCAATGTTGATGAAGTTGGAAATCTTTTGGTTCTCTTAATGTTGCATTTGACAGAACAACCTAGCAATGGGAGCATTTTTTTGGACAAACTGACATTTCACTTGATCAACAGGGCAATCATGTACCCACAGGAAATCAATTGTATCCAGTTACAAGAGAATTGCTTTATTTGGAAGCTCCTCCTGATTTCTGAAACATAAGAACAGCCATACTGGGTCAGACCAAAGGTCCATCTAGCCCAGTATCCTGTCTTCCGACAGTGGCTAATGCCAGGTGCCCAAGAGGGAATGAACAGAACAGGCAATCATCAAGTGATCCATCCCGTCGCCCATTCCCAGTTTCTGGCAAACAGAGGCTAGGGACACCGTCCCTGCCCATGCTGGTTAATAGCCATTGATGGACCTATCCTCCATGAATTTATCTAGTTCTTTTTTGAACCCTGGTATAGTCTTGGCCTTCACAACATCCTCTGCCAAGGAGTTCCACAGGTTGACTGTGCGTTGTGTGAAAAATACTTCCTTTTGTTTGTTTTAAACTTGCTACCTATTAATTTCATTTGGTGCCCCCAGTTCTTGTGTTATGAGAAGGAGTAAAGTACACTTCCTTATTTACTTTCTCCACCAGTCATGATTTTATAGACCTCTATCATATCCCCCCTTAGTCGTCTCTTTTCCAAGCTGAAAAGTCCCAGTCTTATTAATCTCTCCTCATACAGCAGCCGTTCCATACCCCTAATCATTTTTGGTGCCTTTTTCTGAACCTTTCCCAAGTCCAATATATCTTTTTTGAGATGGGGTGACCACATTTGCACGCAGTATTCAAATGTGGGCATACCATGGATTTATCTAGAGGCAATATGATATTTCTGTCTTGTTATCTATCCCTTTCTTAATGATTCCCAACATTCTGTTCGCTTTTTTGACTGCCGCTGCACATTGAGTGGATGTTTTCAGAGAACTATCCACAATGACTCCGAGATCTCTTTTTTGAGTGGTAACAGCTAATTTAGACCCCATCATTTTATATTTTATAGTTGGGATTATGTTTTCCAATGTTCATTACTTCGCATTTATCAACATTGAATTTCATCTGCCATTTTGTTGCCCAGTCACCCAGTTCTGAGAGATCCTTTTGTAGCTCTTCGCAGTCTGTCTGGGACTAAATTGTCTTGAGTAGTTTTGTATCATCTGCAAATTTTGCCACCTCACTGTTTACCCCCTTTTCCAGATCATTTATGAATATGTTAAATAGGACTGGGCCTATTTGAAATTTGAAAATTGCACAAATCTTATTTTTTTTCTACATAAAACCCCAGGACAGTCAGCTTTCCATACATTTTGGAAATGGGACTTATTTATGTCTCAATGTTTCATATTTCTTATGTTACTGTTTTGTGCCACCTAATTTATACCTGATTGGTCCAGGGCCTTCTGTATTATACTTTGCTGATTCAGGCTGATGGGTTTTTAACTCCTCCCTTTCTGGCTGCCTACACTTCCTCCCACCACTTATATGCAACCTAAAAAGACAAGGTGATAGCTGAATAATTGTATACTGTGAGGTTTCCATATGATGTTATCACAATGCATGCAAACCACCCTGGAACAGATTGTCTCCTAGCAAAATCTATTTTTGGTAGCCAAGTTTGGCTCATGACACAATGTTGTTGAATGCATGGTACAATATGGATCAAAGGCCCATGTTAATGTTCCTGTCACTGCATCGTCCCATCCAAGTCAATGGAACAAAGACTAGCAACAGATTCATTTTGACTTGCAGAAAGAGACATACTAACCTCTCCCCTAACTGCTGATGCATATGCAAGGTGTCTAGAGGTGGCTTGAAATGGTACCATTTTTAGCAAAACCACTGAAGCTGAAGAAAATGGTTTGCTGAAAACAGATTCCAAAATAAGCCTTATTAAACAATAGCTCTCAATTGAAAATTCAGGAATTTCAGACATTCTTAAATATTACAAAGCATACTAGCACTGTTATTCATTATCCTGAAACAAACAGGTTAGAAGAGAGCTTTTTCCAAACGTTAAAAAAAAGAAAAAGAAGATGTTAATCATGTAGGTATATCAGTAAGCCATTTTGTAAGCAAATATTTTATATTAAAGTGCCATTCCTCAAGGAACACTACAAAAAATTTCTGCTAATTATTTTTAAACACTGTCTTGGAACCAGATTTTCTTCCCATAGAATATAAGTGGCAAAGGAAAAAGAAAGCAAAATGCAAGTAGAAAAATAATAAAATATGAAAGAAAAAGAGTAAATTCAGATGTGCATTCAGTCCTATACAAGAGAGGGGGGAAAAGAAAGGTATATAAAGGATGTAATAAAATAAAAAAATCTTACAGCATAAGTGATTAAGAAACATAAATCAGCATAGTGTGAACACAAAGTTTCTATTGGTTAGAAAGTTTTTACTGATTATACTTGTGTTTTCTATTAAACACAGAGGAAATACTTCTCAAACCAGTAAAAACATTCTGACTAGTAGAAACATTTTAAGTGTGACAATAACTGAGACCTTGAAAACATTGTTGTTGACTACAAGTCATGAAGAAATAATTCAACTTGCCTAGAGGCTTTGCAACCTAATCCTCATGTTACACTGTCTTCAAGTTCTAGAGAGAATATGGACTCTGTTAGTGACAATTCCCAGTAGAGAGTTACTGAAATAAACAGTACAGTGCCTAAGAGGCTTAACTGTAAAAACAAAAAGAAATGTGTCTGTTTCCTTCTTTTCTCGGTATAACTTGTTTACATGGGCAGGGAATTAATATAGGTGGCCAGGTTTACACTGTGTTATTTTAATGAAGCAATAAAGCAGTTAATTATCTTTAGGTCTGTTCTATATGGATTAATGAGAACACGCACTTCAGCTGTTTTCTTATTGGCTAAAAATGCGTGGAACGTATGAAAAGTGACATTACGACTTATGTTCTAGCGTGGACCTGTCTGGATACAAAACTATAGAGATGATCAGGGAGATGTTAAAGCAGTTTATGGAAGCTGATGAGACAAGCTGTTTAAATCTCTATGCTTAGGCACAACAATGGAGTGGGGGAAACATAGTAAAAGAAATATGACTCCTCTGCCACCTGAACTCTTTAAATCAAGAGCACATATCTTTATAAAACACGCTCGAGATCATCCACAGATTATAGTCGGTATCATGCAGGAGGTCAGACTGGCTAATCATAATGGTTCCCTCTGGCCCTAAAATCTATGAGAAAAAGTTGGATGAGGGGAATGACAATTATCCTGTTGATGTGTACATCAGAACATCAACAGGGGAAATATGTTCTCACTCCTGATCTGCTCCAATATTTTTTCAGGGGGCTGCAGCCCTACTTTAAATGGCTTGGAATTTTCTTTCTGTGCTTAAAGAAAAGCAAAGCATTTGGTTACAAAAAGATCTAAGAAAGTGCTGTGTGGTTCTTCAAATCACAGAATGTTCTTCTGTGGAAAAAACAAGCAGCTTGTAACTGTAGTGCAGCAGCCCATGTGGTTGGCTATCCTAGGGTCAGATTTGACATTCACAGACTGCATCAAAGAACAAAATAACACAAATCTGTACTGTGTAGACCTATATCTCATATATCTCTCCAAGCTGTACTGCTATTTCTTTGTTTTAAAGCAGCAGCTGTTCTTGTGATGTCTGAGTTGATATTTTCTGGCACATGAAACTTTAAATAAAAAAAATAAGAGAATAAAATCCCTATATTAGGCAATCGAGTAACTAATGCTAATGACTGATTTTTTTAATTGTTCATGTCATTTATTGCAACATGGTGACAAACATTTTCAAAATGTCTTCAGTAATATAAAATGCAGTGTAGTGTTAAAAGTTATTCAAATGATATCCATTTGTCAATGGGTTTATAGGTTCAACAGAAACTAGGAACAAATTTCAGAAAACTTGAACCTAACAAATGGCTGTTATACAGCTAAATATTACCACGCTGAAAATGTGAATGCTGAGAATTCCTCATTTTAGAATGTTCCAATTATAACACTGCACGTCTCTTATGCAATTTAAGTTTTTAAATTATTGTAAATAGCTCCTAGTTGCTAAAGCAATAACTCCTATATAAAGACCATCTATTTAGTAAATTGTATTCTGCAAATCTATGACTGAATTACTAAATAAAGAAATTCATAAATGTTAGCATCTTATAGCCATAAATGCTGCAAGTAATGACATTTCATTGTGTAGTAACTTAAATACCACAGTTAGGACAGGGAAAGTTCAGTTAGGTCGCAGGTATTTTGAATGAGACAATATATGCCTCAAAGTGATAGGAATAGTATTCAGTTTGTTATTTAAATACTAGCGCAGCACAAATATAATAGTTGTCACATCGCGTTAGTCACTGTCTTTTGCATTAGTTGGTATTTCACTGACAGTATCAAAGATGTTAACAGTAAAACACACAGGATTGGTAATGGGATATGGAGCCTTTCACCTCTAGATCAAGGTTTCAGACCTAAGTAGGATTGAAAGAGTCTTACCAACAGTGGTCTCATTTGTAGTCCACTGTATGTAACATGAATTGCCAACAGCTAGACTGAGTCTACCAGTCTCAACAACTAATGGACATCAAGACTGAACTTTTGTATCTTAAAAGGTGGTCTTTCCAAAACAGTATTGAAGCCCATTGGAGGGGCACTATGGGGAAGCTTGCACTGCCAATACCTGTCCTCTCTGTGTCTCTGATAAGAGAACTTCAGTTCCCAGGGCAGCTAGCTCAGAATCTTTCACAAGCACTAAGGGTTTGTCTACACTAAAAATTAAGTCGACCTAATTTAGTCGATGTAAAGCCACCGCAGTAATTAAATCACTTTTGCATATCTACACTTTGCTCCTTGTGTCAGCAGTGCGCATCCTCACCAGGAGCGCTTGCACCGATTTACCTGTCAGTGTAGGGCATTGTGAGAAGGCTTCTGAAAAACAGCAACAGTCAATGTAAGCAACACAGTGTCTACACTAACACTGCGTCAACCTAACTAAACTGACCTAAGCGCTACGCCTCTTGTGGAGGTTGAGTTATTAGATCAGTGTAGTGGGCGAGTTACATTGGTGGGAGCTACATTTTGGTGTAGATGCTTACAGAGTTAGGTTGATGTAAGCTGCCTTATGTTCTGACATCAACCTAACTCTGTAGTATAGGCCAGGGCTAATTTAACTACTTTACTTTGTAAAGTTGTTAATTTAGTGCAGTTCTCACTGCAGGTTTGAGGCTTTACATTATAAATGATAAATTAGTGACATTATAAAAATTTCCAGGGACACAGACAATGGTTCCTAACTATAATAATAATACCGAGTCCTTATACAGTGCTTTATACCAGTAGATCAAAAGCGATTTACAAAGGGAGCTAAGTATATACAATTATGACTTCATTGCAGGAACAACAAAAAGGAAAAGATGAATTGGGAGGGAGAAAGACTTTAATATTGAACATTATTAAACATTAACTTCAATAAATAGCAAAAAGGGGGAAGATAAATATACTAAGTACTTTTTTGTGTGTAAATGTTCTTTTTCAGGTTTGTTCCAGTGTGAAAATACCTTGGTAACAGTTACTTAATGTAGTGACCACTATAGTTTAAATTTGCAGAAACCATTACAATTATTCCTCTTTTTTTCAGCTGATCATAATTTCCCCCAAAAATACATTTTTGGGTTGAGCATCTGCATCCTTGATCTCTGCTCTAAGATTATTTTTTAGAGGGGTGAGAAAAAGCTATTTGGTTTACTGGAGAATGGGGGGGGGAGAAACAGAAGAAACTTCCCCACTATAAATACATCCACTCTTTTTAAAAAATGAAACGACAAAAAACAGCTAAACTCTGAATTTCAGCATACACACCGAGCCCTCAATGAGGAGTAAGGGCTTTTTCCAAACTATGATAAAAAAGCTGATTTTGACTTTTGAGTGTGGAAAAATTGGCATTCTGGGCACGCATGGCTGAAAATTTTATGAAGTTGCTAGTTGTGCACAAAAATTTACACATTTTATATTACTACGGTATATTGTATTCTCACACCTATGTACCTTATTATGAAGAAATAACAACCCTATAACCTGAAAATAAATGTTACCACTTTATCTTGCTAAAGAACAAGACTGCATCTTTTCATTTACACTACTTGCATATGTTGCTATTTTTATTAAACAATGTAATATTATGATGTGCTTAAATGACAAAAGAAAAAGCTTTCCCTGTGAAAAAGTTATTTCCACTGGGAAATTTACTCTTGATTTATGAAGCCTTCCTTGCTTAAATAATGTGACAGTTAATGGGGTAAGTGAAGTGCACAAAATGACAAGCACACTTTTTACCAGGATCTACCTTTAATCCACAGTTCTCTTCAGTTGGAAGGAACAAGAAAGAGTAGTGAAAGAACAAACATTGTCCTTTATGTGCAGCTAAACTATATTACAGGACACCAGTCTAAGCGTCTACATTCTTTCAAAGACTCAGCATTTCATTATGCTATTGTTTTAAGGCATTACTAGTTTGGTAATACTCCATTTAACAACTTAATATATATGATTTTCTTCAAAAAAGAGAGCATGAAACTTTGTTCTTTGTTCTTATTTACACATGACATAAAATACAAATGCACCAGATATACCATAATCCCTAATGGCAAACACAAAGCTAAGCACACTTTGTCCCTGTTATATTAATTTTGGTGGGATATATGGTCCAAAGGTGTTAACATAATCCAGTTGTTTAACATAAAATAGTTTTAAACAAGGTTTGGGGTTAGATTTCTTAGTACCATGGCAAATACACCATCAATTTTTTTTAAAAAAAAAAAGATGTTTTTAATAAAGATACAGAAAAGAAAGGAAAATAGTTAAGGCATTTGAATTGTAAGTATCAAATAAGTAATAGCTGGTGAGAGTTTTTAGAAGGAAAAAAAAACCCTGCTTGACAGTCTTTTAGGTATTAACTGTTTTTGAAGCGGGAGAGAGAAGAAGTTAGTAGAGACGGGCTGGAGCTGTTGCTGGCATTGTGAACGTCTGATTTTGATTTTAAGAAGACAAAACAAAATGAACACACACAAAGGGGGAAATAAGAGAACAGCAAAACACACTGTATCCCCGCACATCTAGTGACAGTCTTGAGGGAGTTTCTGTGACACAACCCGTCACAGCCCCCTCTGAGACATCTTACCCCTTCAGGGCTGGTGTGGGGTGAACACCCCATCACACATATTTACCCCTCCCCCCCTTTTTTTTTAAACTTACAAGGGTGCAGACAGACCCGCAAAATCAAGAATCAGGGCACATATCCCTGATTATCAGTCTCTTGCTTTAATGAAGAGACCACAGTCTCTATTTTACTTGAGTTATTTTCCTCACATGTTCAAAAGATATTCTTGCCATGTTTTTTCTTTGGCATTTTATTTTCCTCTAAAAGGATGTGTGCTGAAGTCCAAAAAAGAAAGTGTCTTTTGCAAAGATGAAAATTGTATCTTTCTAGAGTGGAAAGAACTTATTTTGCCTGCCTAGGAAGGTCAGGCAGTTATAATATATCACAAATACTAAAGCCTTTTTTAACTTCCCAGGAATGACAAAGGAAGGAACCCAAAATATCAGCACAGCAATGTAGATGCATGCAACTTTCCTACCCTTTGAAAATAAAGGACTTTGTCAAACTATATTCATTTATCATGCAGAGTCCTACCAAATGCTGAAAAGAGCCAAGGTCAAAACTTCTTGTGCAAAGCCCACATGTATGTAACGCACACGCTTGCACTGCAGCGATTCATTTTCTTTAGTCTAAAGAGAGGTGAGACAATCAGAGGGGCATGTGTGAGTGTGTGCCTGCTAAGGTATACCTTTGCATTGACAAACGTATGTAACAGCAATAAACTTGGGAAATCTGTGTGGGAAAACACCCATGGAGTTATTGCATACTAACTGTTTAATAAAAGGTTTCATGAGTATTCCAAATGCTGGTTGCAAATATATATATATATAAAACTGTATGGCACTATCAGCAGTTTAGCTCTGTGTATAGCTCAGTGGTTTGAGCATTGGCCTGAGGTCCCATCCAACCCTGATATTCTATGAATACTTTTCTTTACCCTTCCGACAAGACTGAGCTCTGGCCTGTGCTGAGATACAGGAGAAAGTGTTATATACAATATAGCACTCTCTTAACCAGTTACACGTACATACACACTGAGGAAATGATGGAGCTTCAGTGGCTGGTGTGCAGCCCTCTGTTAATGTACAGTCTAGAGAAAAGGAGTTACTGTGTGAGTTTAAAACCTGGTTTACAGTAGTGGAAGAAAAGGCAAAAGACCACCCAACAACCACACAAACATATGTCAACAATTCCACTCCTCTGGAAAAATTGAATTTTCTACCATAAGAATAATGCTCATGTGAGCAGGAGACAGAACTTTCTTGATCTAATAACTAAAGACCACCACAAGCGCATCACTTCCTGGTCCAAGAGAAATGTACTCCTCTTCAACCTTGCTTTCTTCCAATATAAACACAGAGCAGCCTGTATGTTTTAAAAAATCCTCAAAACCAAACCAAAACACTCCACTGCACAAACACTTCTCCTCTTTGAGAGAGGACGAGAGAAAGAACAAACAACATATGACAGATGTTAGTCACATTGTTTAACACACTATTGGAAGGTGCTCAGATACTACAGTGATAAGGGCAGCTGTCATAACTATAAAGGGAAGGGTAACAACCCTCCTGTATACAATACTATAAAATCCCTCCTGGACCAAAATCCTTTTACCTGTAAAGGGTTAAGAAGCTCAGGTAACCTGGCTGACACCTGACCCAAAGGACCAATAAGGGGACAAGACACTTTCAAATCTTGGGTGGTGAGAGGGGAAGGCTTTTGTTTGTGCTCTTTGTTTTGCTGGTGTTCGCCCTTGGGACTAAGAGGGACCGGACATCAATCCATGTTCTCCAAATCTTTCTGAACAAGTCTCTCATATTTCAAACTTGTAAGTAACAGCCAGGCAAGGAGTATTAGTTTATCTTTGTTTTCTCAACTTGTGAATTTTACCTTTGCTAGAGGGAGGTTATCCCTGTTTTGTTGTAACTTTGAAACTAAGGCTAGAGGGGGTTCCTCTGGGCTCTTTGAATCTGATTATCCTGTAAAGTTATTTTCCATCCTGATTTTACAGAGATGATTTTTACATTTTCTTTTTAATAAAATCCTTCTTTTAAGAACCTGACTAATTTTTCCATTGTCTAAAGACCCAGGGCTTTGGGTCTTTGATCACTTTGTAACCAATTGGTTAGGATATTATTCTTAAGCCTCCCCAGGAAAGGGAGTGTAAGGGCTTGAGGGGATATTTTGGGGGAAGAGGAACTCCAAGTAGTCCTTTCCCTGTTTCTTGTTAAATCACTTGGTGGTGGCAGCGTACCAGGTTTTAACCTAAGATGGTAGAAATAAGCTTAGGGGGCTTTCATGCAGGTCCTCACATCTGTACCCTACAGTTCAGAGTGGGGAAGAAACCCTGACAGCAGCTTTGAAGATTATGGAAGATAACTGACCAAATTTTCTTTCTGAATAAACTTTTGGTATCTACTATCTTCAGAGAGATAAAATTCCAGCTCCTTTTCCAGAGATGAATGCAATACAGGAACAACTATCAGCTATTCGTACTCCATAAAGTTTTTCCAGTACTACTGCTGATTTACATAAGCCTGAACAGAATGTGACCAGGAAATGTGTATCATCTGGGAGGCCATTTTGCACTGGAGGAGTGAAGCAAATCTAGGAGTAATGAAAATACAAATGCGAGATGGATATCACAGGAAAAGAAGCTGATTCTCTGAATCATATGTGAATTCCGAAGATCAACACTGGACATGAATTGATGAACAGAATTATGAGAAGTCAGAAGCTGCCCATAGAGCAATTAAATATCTTCACTCATAAATGTGAGCAAGTTTCTTGAATGTGGCCAGATCACAATCATGAAGGACAGGGCCGTCCTTAGGATCATGGGGCCCTATGCGGGATTATTATACTGGTGCCCCTATGCCTGATGGCAGCCTGAGCTCACATTTGTATTTTAGATAAGGGTGGTCTTTTGAAGTATTTATTTAAAACACTATATGTCTGAAGATCCAAGCATTTAAGGCGAAAGATGAATACTCAGATTATGGATCTAAAAATCTATGCAAGGATTTTTTAGAGATGTGATTTTATAATCTTCAGCAACACATTAATGAAATATTTTTAAAGCAAATTTTAAACTAAGGTCCTGTAGACTAAAATGTTCTGAATAAATATTATAGTCATGCACAACTGTTTTTGTCCATAAATTCAGAAATTGACAGTATATACCTGGGGGTTGGCAAATGCCTGTTAAATGGCTTTGTTACCACTTGAATGGCTCTTGAACAGTTTCAGGGTTGTGCTAAGAGGGCTGGCAGGCTGGAGGCTTTTTCACTCTGGAGGAAGACTCACCAGGCCTGCAGGAAGGGTCAGAACAGGGATAGGAAGAGGCGGGAGGGTGGCCACTAAGACCCAGGAGTGCCCCAAATTTTCAGGTGCCCCACGCAGCCGCATATGCTGCCTATGCCTAAGGACAGCCCTGATGGAGGAACTTCTGGGGATTAATTGTGGTGCTTAATAATGGTCAGAGACCAAGAGCTGTACTGAACCCAAAGCCCATGTCATAAACAGTGGGTTATTGGACCTTTCCTTTATTCCGTGCTGAAAAATCAGCAGTGCAGGACCAGCAGGTAGTTAGATGTAAAAAAGCTGTCTGAGACCTGAGCTCTAATGGAATAGTATAAGAATCCATTTCCACTGACCCCTTAAAACTCACTTAACACCACAATACACCAAAAACCAGAGCACAGGTTGCTACTATTATAATTATTATTTATTTGTATTACTGTAGTACCTAGAAGCCCTAGTCATGGACTACGACCCCATTGTACACCCCAAGAAAATTACTCAATTAAAAATATTTTACTAAGAAGAGTGTACCAGGCTTGCAGCATGAGAGGACCTCTGTCTGCCAATGAAGACATGGTACCCAAAACAAACAAAGCTGACACGGCCAAAGACAAGAGTCAATTGGCTACAAAACCTGGTTTCAGAACATTAGTGTCAGATTCAAAGAACTGACCTATGTCCCAAGATTCTGTTTGTGATGACAGAAGTTGCTGATTTTGTAGAACAGAGACATTGTGTGCTAGAAGCTAGAGTAGGAGAGACCAGAGAGGGCATGACATAGCTGCAGCAATGGACAATATGGAAAACACAATCAGTAGAAACAACATCAGAATCAAGATGAACCTGCAAGATGAAGTAAGAGGAAATCTAATTCATTATGAGCAAACCTTGATTAACGTTCGATTCCCTCAATGCAGGGCTGATAAGAGACAAAGTCAGTTGCGAAGTTTCACAATTACCTATAAAGAGACATGATTCTGGAAACAGTTCGGGAGTAACCCGAACTTTTATTCCAAGGCCACAAGCTTCAGTTTTAATGAGACCCCAAAAAAACAACAACTAAAAAAATGAAAACTAAAAATGAGAAAGAGCTGGGTGAGGTTACAGCAGGGCCTGGAAGGGCATAAAATCACTAGAGGTGGGATTTGTATTGAAACTCTCATTCTACTTTCAGAATCAGTCTTATACAGTAAAACACTCTAAAAGGGGGGGAGCTAAACAATATTTACTTGTATAAAGACATTCAAGAAGATTGTTCAGTGACCGGAACAGAGTAAGAGCTGGTGAAATAATGGTGGCAGATGGTGGAACTCAAGAAAAAAAGGGTAGAAAGAAAGAAGAAAAGACTTAAAACAAGGAATGTCACTGACAGATGTAGAGTTGTTGAAGTGGAGGATTCAGATAACTAAAGATTAGCCAAAAGGAGACTGCTTGTTAGGAATAATGAAAAAACAAACAGTAGTTATGTTAATAAGAAAAATAAAAATATTATGTCCGTCAGATTGTTTAAATGACGTAAACCAAATTCTTTATAATAGCAGTGCTGAAAACATTTTTAGCTACTTGAAATTGGTACCAAACATTAAATAATGCAAAAGGTCACTTAAACCACAGAAACACTAACAAATTTTATCTTCCAATGAAAACCAAGTCAGATTTCCATGTGTGGACACAAACCAATGAGAAAGATGTATAAAATGAGTCCCCACAAGAATTGCTTATAAAGGAAGTATCTGCTGTAACTCCTTTGGTACAGATGAGTCTAGACTTCCATTTTAAGTCATACTTTCTACCATCCACTCACTTTCAGTTGGAATAAATGATTTTTTTTGTTCCAATAGGGTCTGAGAAGAGTTTGGAATTTTTTTCCTTGAGAACTTGGGAAGTATAGGATTAAAGATGTTTATATGTTACTCAATTGAAAATTCCATGTGATTTAATGTCTCATGATAGTACCTGCCACCATGTTCTCAGCATTGTCTTCTTTTAGACAGTTCTGTATATTTCACACACACAGATAGCTCTTTATACACTCACACACAGGTGTTCATCCATTCAAAGGGCATTTTTCAGGTAAAAAAGATTTAGGAATCTTCACCTTCCTAGAGACTGAGACAAGGAAGTTGGGGAAAGACTATCGAGATAAGCCAAGAGGTAAATTATTGTAGTGGAAACAAGAGTGGGGACTATAAATTATTATTAGGATACCTTTAAATGTAAATTTTATATATATATCAATTACAGACGCTCCCCGGGTTACGCAAGACCCGACTTATGCAAATTCGCAATTACAGAAAAAGTTCCATAAGCCAGAAATAGGATTTTTGAGTTGCGGACATTTTTGCGTAACATATGGGTATACGTTTCCGACTTATGCAAAATTCGAGTTACGCAAGGCTTTCTGGAACGGAACGATTGCGTAAATCGGGGGGCGTCTGTAACTACTGACTGCTTTCACCAGAATTCCCACGCCTGAACAGTAGGATAGCTAATATTCCCATAAACAATATTTATAAAACTCTGAGTTGGGAGTACACGGTATTGATATCTGTGCAGTAACTTTTTTATTTAAAGCATTTGGTAATGTTATTAACATATAACCTAGTGGTAAAATATTTTCATTTGATAGCTGCTTGGGGGACAATAAGATACAGTTAGAAAATGCAGGAATGAAAAAAAACTGATAAAGTGCCCTGTCTTCAGAGAAACAAAAACAATATAAACTTTCTCCTTTTTGCTTTGCCTTAAAAATGATTTAATCAAGGATTTCTGTCAAAGTCATAGAAGATTACAATTTTTAGTATGCAGAAATGAATTCAGATGGTGGATGTATCATCCAGATTTACTGAGGTGAAGAGAAGTTCAGCAAAGAATATATAATCAATAGTATCCATGTATCAGTTATTACCCTGGATCACCAGCTACAATTATAGCAATTACTTGAATAGTTCAGCACATTTCTGAACCACTCACCATATCCTTTAATAACTTCAAAAACTAGTTATGTAGGAACTCTGAACTAATTCAGTTTGGTCACACAAAACACGAATAGAGTATTTTGCTTAAACGATTGTTCTCACAAACATTACTGTAAACACACAGACAGATAGACACACACACACCATTTGTCCTGCACCAACAATGACATCTGGATATTCCACTTTGCAAATATGGTGTTTTTGGCATACAAGGGAAAGCTACTGGCCACACCACTACTGGAACATTCCCCTTGATTATCCTACTTACCCTTGGAACTACAGATACCACTGGAATCAGACATCCAAAGTATGCCAAATCAAATTGACATCAATAGAAGCTCTGTGAGTGTAACAAATATAGAATATAATGTACAACATAATTCTACAGCACAGAATGAGAGCATTGCCCTTAAGCTGTATATTTGTATCAAGGATTTTTATGGACATATCCAGATGCTTTAAATACTGATTTGCCATAACAGTGTGGGCAGGGTGAAGCTGTGCTGGTACAATCCCAAATTCATCACGCTTGGCCATCCTGAGCTATAGATTATGTGTTTGGTCTTGGAGAAAATTACTGCTTAGAGATTCCCGCACCTCCAGACCTCAGTCTGAGAGTACGCAACAGGAGGCAAAGTTTGCCATTCTCTGTGTATCTGCAGCTGCAGATGAAACCATCCTCAACTTTTCCTGCAGGCAGGGTAAGATCTCGGTCTACAATAAGGAATCATGTTATTGAATTAGATTAAATACTGCATATAGAGAGTTTAAGTTATTTAAAAAAAAAGAATAGAAACTGTTTCCACTGTAACAAATGTTTACTTCTACTTACATTTACCTTAGGGCCAAGCTTTAGATCCCAAACAGCTACTCTTGCCATGTTTTTTGGCAGTGAAAGTCTTTCTAAACAATGCAATCTTAACTTTTGTACTGTTTTTTTTTATAAAAGTTTCACTAATGTTAGAAAATCTGAAGAGCTAACACAATACTCTGTTGCAGTATAGTAAAAGAAATTCATTTGTAATATATAGGGCTAGATTGCACCTATCCTTTACAGCTCAGCATAAGATGGAGAGTGAAGAGGGAGCCACATTGCAGCAAACATCCTAGAAGGAACTATGGTTGACCATGCTGGAATTCTTTGGGTGTTTCAGGGAATGTGCAGTACAACAGCTCTGCCACCTTTTTGCAGGCACTTCTTATGCTGCCCTCTGCACCTAGTCAGCTCTGGTGATGCTCCATCTAACCCTTCATCCTCTTTTGCACATGGAGGTGTCACCACTAGAAGGAAAAGGGAGGAGAGGAAAGCCAAGAAAAGCTAAATCTGTGTGCTTGACTGTACTGTCTGTAAAAGGGGCAACTCCGGCATATATAACTCCCTGTTTCAGTGGGTTACGCATGTACACCTCATCCTCTAGTAGCTGGTCAATAGAGGACCACAGCCTATTCTTGCACTGGCTAATGTATTATCATCCTTATTTGCAATAAATTAGCACCTGGGAGCCCTAGTCCTGGACTAGGACCGCATTGTGCAAGGTGCTGAACAAACACGGAACAAAAAGACTGCCCCTGAGCCAAAGAATAATTACTCCATTAGCTTAGGTGGTAGAGGCCTGTTCTGAAAGTCCATGGTTCAAACCTTGCTGATGTCCCATGGGGGAAGATTGTTATAGTTGTGCATAATAAAAGTTTCAAATTCGTTTCCCCCCCCCTTTTTTTCTTAAAAAAAAAATACAAAATTACATCAACACCACCGATGTTAACAGAAGATTATTAAGGTAGCTAAGTCAACCGTTGCCAAGGGGAAATGACAGACCCATTCAACTTGTATTTATTCCTTTATGCATAAGCATTATCTAACATTATCCTAAGTACATGATCAGATACTATTTCTTCCACTGATACATACACAAATCACATTTCCTTCTGGTAGTATATTGTATTTAATATTCTGTATTGTAGTATACTGTATTTTAAAGAGGCTATTTATCATTATGGCTTGCTATTTTTATTAATCACTGAGGTGTTTAGGGGCAATATACAGTTATTGTGACCTGCAAAACAAGAATCCGTTCATAATGGAGGGCAAAAAGCTAGTCCAGGCAGAAAATGAATCCAGTGAAGTTGCAAGTAGACGTGTCCAGTGTACAAGAATTCTGTTTTGTGGCAAGTTTTGAGGTTTCAAAATTTGTTTTTCTTTCACATTGGAATGAAAACAGAACTGTTTGAATGGTTTTGCAAAAAAGAAGTTGTGCCAAAATGTCTGTTTTCAGACTGAAACCTGAGCATTTTGAATCAGGAAGGTTTTTTGGGGGTCCAGGGCTCTTTGGTCACAAAGAGAAGTACTCTGTAGATAGGTGGTTAGGGTACTATCCTCAGATGTAGAAGAGCCAGATTCAAGTCCCTGCTCTGCCTGATTCAAAAGCAGTTTGTCATCCCATATTGCTCTGAGATGGACATAATATGCCATGCTTTGTTATAGAAGTAGGAACGAGGAAAGATACAGAGCCTCTTTGGTATCATCACTGAGAGGAAGGCTAGGAAATGGCTCCCAACGTTTATTTCCTTTAGTGAGATCACCTTGCTGTCAACAAAGAAAGTATTACACCTTCCATGTTCTCCCTTCTGTTTTGCAGCCCACCATTCAGATTTGGGATCTTTATATTTCTGTTTTTCCCTAGAAAACAAAACAAGAGTGGATGAGGAAGAAAGAGAAAAATCCCCATGCTCCCAAGATGGAGTACACAAAGACAAACAAATGGAGGGGGCATACTGAAGCCTATCAGGGAATTCTGACACTCAACTTCTTTCATTCCTTGTGTCTTGGTAGGCAGAGCAATAATACCACCCTCTCTCATAGGATGGGGCAGAGAGAGCCATATGCAATAAAAGTCCATTTTATTAATAAGAGAAAAGAAATATGGTATTTCCAATTATTAAAATGTAGCAGAGAAAACACATATTAGCTTTTTTCCAAACCCCTTGTCAGATGTCCTAACAGTCAGCATTTGGGGAAAGCAGTTACTTTTTTCACAGACTCTAATTAAAATGATCATCTAGAGGTAAATAATAAAATACCTAGCTCAATCTGAGCCCACTTCTTATAAAGAGCCCTGTACTTGTAATGTACAGACAGGCTTGTGCCCACTTTTGTTGAGACACCTCCATCCCCAAAATGTGTTGTGAATGCATTAATATAATTTTCCTTCAATTGAAGGATTCCGATGAGTCCCAGAAGATCCCGGAATCTGTCAATTTCCTCTCCTCCTTCTACAGCCTTCTTTTCTAATGAAAGACTCTGGATATTTCCCCCACCACGAAAACCCATTCCCTTTCATTCCTGTTTCATTCCCTTACTAGACAGTTATTAAAAAAGTGACAAAATATGCCTACTCCCCGCCAGCAGCAAACATGCTGCCTATAGGTTATCACTACATCTTGGTCCCTGCTCAGAGAATCTCACTTTTTAAAGATAATAAACAGTTATATTTTCCCCCAAATTCTGTACCACAAAGTGTCTGTAAAATGTATTTTAAGTTATCCAAGCAAAAGAGTGCACTCAAAAGACATTTTCTTTTTTTACTCAAACTCAAAAAAAAAATGGCCAAATGCTTATTCAAATGTTACAAAAACATTTGCTCCCAGACTCAGATCTTTCATGCCAAATTTCAGCACAATGAATTTAACTGTGCAAGCCATACATTTCCGAAATGAGGTAATAGAAACTCCAACAAGGCTTAGCTATAGCAATCTAAGCGATGACAATAATTAATATATTTTCATATTATGCACATTGCAGAAAACGGAAATGTCAGCTGCCTAGCTTACAAGGAATCTAAACATCCCTAACAGCTGTAACAGCTTGTCAATAGCAGATGCATATGTACTTGATGTTAAAATGCATTGTCAAGAAACACAGGAGAAAGTACATTAAGGTCAAATAAAAATTAAAAGAACAATGCATAGTAGAGAATCATGTTACTTACATATATTTACATTTCAGATAAAAAGATATTAAGATAACATTTGTCAAAAAATAATCTAGCTCAATGCTGGTTTTTGCTTTGATCTAATACCATAGTCACCGTGCTGTGAAATTTGAAGTCAGAATGAGATTAATAATCTACAAGGCTAAAGCTTCTTTCTAGAATAAAAAGGCAACTTTATTATCTATTACACACAGAAAAACTACCTTCAAAGAACAATATTAAGGTTGCAAAGTCCAGGAATCAAAATGAGTAAATGTCAGAAATGATGTTGCCTGTACAATCTCAGTTTGGCCCCCTTCTGTGCATTTAATTACATGATCACTATTTATTCTGGAGGAGCCCTGCCTCATTCAGTGCCCAAGATGGACTGTGCTCACATAGTGAGCCGCTATACAATGCTTGGTATTATCCTTACGCTCCAGGCCTTATTCATTGCACACTACACTGCTCTGAGGAGAGGATTATTAACCTCCTCATGGGCTTTTCTGTGACATCCATCATATAGTATCTGAGCGTGTCACAGACATTAAATTAATCTATCTTTAGAATTCCGCCCCCCCCATGAGAAGAGGGGGGTAGTACTACCTCCATCTTACAGAAGGGAGCAGAAGCACAGTGAGTTTAAGGTTAGAAGGATCCATTTATTTTGGGTGCCTAATCTGAGATGTCTAGAACCTGAGTTCTCAGAGTACCTACATTATATAGCACTTTATATATTTAAGCACAAGTCTGATTGACATCAGCTGTAGCTGTGAGAGCTCTGGCCTTCTGCAAATTGGACCCCAGAGTCTCAGTTCAGGCACCCAGAAAATGTGACCACCTCTGAAAAATTTGGTTTAAGTGACTTGCCCAGCGTTACATAGTAACTCTGTTGCAGAGGCAGAGATGGAATCCAGTTCTCCAGGACAACATTCAACTGCCTTATCCATAAGATTCTCCTTTCTCTTCTGCAAAATCTCTGCCAAATTTCAAGTCCCACCTCCAAAGCATGCAGGCACTAGAACAGGGGTCAGCAACCTCTGGCACGCGGCTTGCCAGGGTAAGCACCCTGGCGGGCCGGGCCAGTTTATTTACCGGCTGACGCGGCAGGTTCGGCCAATTGTGGCCCCCACTGGCTGCGGTTCGCCATCCCAGGCCAATAGGGGCGGCGGGAAGCCGCAGCCAGCACATCCCTCGCCCGCGCCGCTTCCCACCGCCCCTATTGGCCTGGGACGGTGAACCACGGCCAGTGGGGGCCTGCCGTGTCATCAGGTAAATAAACTGGCCCGGACTGCCAGGGTGCTTACCCTAGCGAGCCGCGTGCCAGAGGTTGCCGACCCCTGCACTAGAACATTTCAAAGTGAAGGTCTCAAGAATTTTTGTTAACATAGGCAAAACAATGCACTAAACTATTATGGCTGAAATTCCCTCCCCACAAAAAAATATCAGCCTGTGGCAAACACCCAGTCTGGAAAATTTCAGCCCAAATGATTAAAGCTGGGCAAAGTTATAAGCAACTGAAAACCGGGTCTTATCATGGGAAGTGTCTGGCAACCTTAATAATACGTGGTGCTACCAGCTCCACTTATAATTAAAGTTTAAAATCACACACTCTATTTATTGTTATATTTAAATTTAAAGAGATGGAGTATAAACGTTCAGTGGAATGGCAGTGGGTCAATAAGGCCTACAACTCCCAAATCACTAACTCAAGACATGGCACATTGGTGGGGTCAGAATTTAACGGGTACTTCTAAATTTCCAGATATCCGTCTTGCTTGTGTTTGTTGCATTTGGCCTAAAGCCCAGATGTGAAGAAGTAACCTGTAATTTTGTATGTGAGTTTAACAACAAGAAAGTGAACTCTTGATCTGTCCTGTCTCTCCTAATATCCAACCCTAGTGATTTAAGCACTGGTCTATTGTTTGGTACTATAATTGCGTACAGTGCCAATTTGAAAGACCTACTGCCTTTTCCTCTTATTGCCACAGTTACTATTAATTTGACGGCTGCACAGCAGGGAACTACCACTGAAGGCAGCAGCATCTCATGCCAATCACTGACAGTGAGCCTCGTCTCCAACAGTGTTGATTCAGCACTGCTTGGGAACAGAAGAGCAGAGCGGAAGCAGTAGGAGTGGCAGAGCCGGTGGCTGTATTCACTCAAAAAACAAACTGTTCTTTAAAGATGGCATTCAGGAAACCCACATAAAAGCGGAGTGATTGGGATTTATCAGAGCTTCCTGCAGAGGACTTGGAGGGGAAAGGAAATTCACTGCTAGACCTGAGGGCAGGCTGCACGGCTGCAGAGCACCAACCCACGCCCCAGGGATAGTCCGCCTCCAACCTACATCTATCATTTGTGGGGATTATCATTCAGTGGCCACCCTCGATGCTTCACCTGTCCATTTGGTGCTGGCAGAAAGCGCAGCTTGCCAGTATGCAGGAATTGCAAAGTTATCACTGCATGACTTCCACACCTCTGCTAGGCAGCCACTAGCCTTCCACAGTGCAGGTAAGGTGGGTGTGTTTCATTCAAAATGCAAAAGTCTAGAGCAAATAGAAGGGGATGATGATAGTGGAAAGAAGATCAGAAGAGAAAGAATAAAGGAAATGAACTGTGAAACAAAATATCAGCTATTTTGCTTGGTCAAAAATGAACAGTGAATGGCAACATCCCATAGGATGAATCAAGGTAATTGCAATAATAGACAGAAATTTCCAACACATCAGTGGAGCTGTTACAGATCTTTAGTACTTTGAAAATACATCTGGAAGATGAAGAGATTAGCACTTCAAGAAAACAAAGGGCCAAATGCTCCTGCTTCTCACTTTCTAGGGATATTAATGCCCTCTAATTGTGTGAAAGATGTCCAGAAATTGTGGAAGGAGGGAAGATGTGGACAAACACCCTCCACAATCCCTCAACCCCACCCAAAAAAATTCCTGAGACAGCTGAAGGCCCATTGTGCAAACAATGCCCAGCTGGGATCACCACAAACCATGAGCAAACTCTGTAGGTAGAATACTCCTCTAGCAAGCTGACATATTACATACCTCAATCCACTTCAGATGTTAACATTCCTTTTTTCATCATTAGTGTCTTATCTTCAACTTCCACATCTCATGCAATCCGTGTGCACGTGAGAGTGTGAGAGAGATACAATGGGCGTGTGGCCACTCAAACAGCTGTGAAGTCAGGCAAAATGTAGCCTGTAAAGAATGCACAGGGAGCTGGCGCTCAGTATAGTTATCTAAAGGATGCCTCATGGATCCTTTCATGCTACATGATTAAGAGACTACGGCCCTTGTATGTTGCCACTAACCGTTCCCACTGTGAGGATACTATATCAGGTGGTGGACTTTTGAATGGACCATTTCCTGGGTTCGTGAAAGAATATTTGGGCCAAAGGATTTATGAACAGATATTTTCACAGTCACTTTGTAAGTTTAGCTGGTGTAACTATTAAACAACAGCGCTTCATCTGGGACTTTGAGTCTTAATCAAGATCTTACGTTATGAGAATTTTCTATTAGGTCTTTTTCACAGAAAACAGAAGTTAAAAATCACAAAAGGGACATGGTATGACAGCACTGTTAGAGTATGAGGGAAAGACACAGAACTGAAATGGCAGTGAAATCAAATTACTTTTCCCAAAAAAAGAGAATTCCCTCCAAGTCATAATTAAAACCATGGATGCAGCAGAGATTAGCAGTGTTACCAACTCTCAAGATTTGGTTTTGTGGCACCCAATTTTAGCTGTCCATCGTACACCATTACTCATGAAAACAATTATTTCAAACTGCCACTGGGCTCATTTTCTGGTTTGAAATAGAACTGATTGAATAGTGTTGGTAGCAGGAAAGAATCACTTCTGTAGCAAAGAAACAGATTTTTTTCTTGACTTGGGTTACAATTTGATAAGTGTGCTTCTTTCCGAGAATACGGTCTTGAATTTGAGAAAGCAGCACAAAAATTGTATGTGTTTGTGTATGGGGGGTATATTAGATCTAGCCTAAAGAAAAAGAAAACAAATTTCCAAAGACTTTCCCAGAAGCAAGGGTCATAAAGAAGGAAAGCCAATAGGGTACAAAAGGACACAAATATTTAAAAACTAGATTATTCCTTTTAGGCAGTCTCAAGTAATGCAAAATCCTTCCCTGAGATCTCATGGTCCTAGCTTTAGTAGTGTCTTCCCCCACTGCACAAGACCCAGGTATAATGTGGCCCAAACATATGATACCTAAAAAGTAGACAAAAATACACAGGATATGTATAGATGATGAAACCCCTCTAGTAATATTGATTCCTCTGCAGTCACGAGGCTTTCTAAATGCACAGCATGATGTTACAGTATCAAACAGCAAAGCTGTAGTCTGAGTGCGTTATGCACAAAAGCAACAATATATTGGTTATTTTTGCTGACTTTTTTTTTCTTAACAGTCATCCCAAGGAAATTGATTGTAAACACTGAAGAAATGAAACAGCAGACTGGCATTGCAAAATTGTCATCTTCACTAATCCAAATGAGCACTATTCAGATGATATTCATTTAAAAAATTTAGCTTTTAAAATAAAAAAAATCACAATCAAAAGTATTCAATAATTTAGGGATATATTCCATATCTAATGAGAAACCAGAATATGGCCTTATTATTTTACAAAAATTGGTTAATGTTGAAATTCTAAATTCAAACTGTGCTTCAGCTTGTATGCTCTGTGTGCAACATTGTATATATTAAAAAATTAACCCATGCCCAAACAAAAGCAAAAGCTTCCTACATAGGTCTGTTGGAACTGAAAAATTCTGCTGTCACTGTAATTGCATAGATAAACATAAGTAAAGGAAATTTATAAGAAACATCTTTGTCAAGTATGACTATAGTCTGGTGAGTTGGGAGATCTTGAGTGACTCCATCTTGTATCCGTGGCCTCCATTTGAATAAGCAAGAGCCACTCCACCATTAGATGGAAGCTGCAGGTCATGTAGTGCAAAATATAGAATTGGCGGGAAAAGGTGGTAAACAACGATTCCGCAAATCATAACACTGTGAAGTAAATAACGATCGCAAGTCTAAAAATAGAATTGACAGCAGGAGAAAGTAAACAAGTAGAATGATGTCACGTGTCTAAAAATAGAATTGAAAAACAGTTTAAAGGTTGGTGGCTTTTATGGTGCTGTGTGATGGTGGTGCAGTGGTGACAGACTCCAGCCAGAGAAACAGATTCATCCTACTGCAGCCAGTATGCCTTGCCAGACCACCCAGCAGGGAGTGAGATTTTACTTGCTGTAATTATAGCATAGGGTCATGTATTTAGGTCCTATTGTAGTTTTCAATAAATTGTTAAAACCACCCGGTCTCTCCAAACTTGACTGAATTGCTCTGGGGGAAGGGCAGTTCGTAACACTGGTCAGTTCTTCTAAACCTGATCTTAGTTGTACACCTCTACAGGGTTCAAATGTTCATTTGTTTGGCATTCTTCCCAGTAAGTATCAATACAGAGCAGTCGGCATTTTATACTTCAGTGAAGCTGGCATCTGGCAGTCTCTTTTGCATCCTACCCGTTCCCATCCAACTTGACATGTTTATTAATGAAGATTAATTCTGTTACTTCAACATATTTGAAAACTATTCAGTGTGTAAGAATAAAATATTGTCATTGTGTTTGCTACTCTGCCCTTTTGCAAAATGATATTTGATTAAGATCATTTGCATAATTTTGAGTTAAGAACATCCTTCTGTTCAGAGATAATATAGTGACAGTTGTCAGAGTTGCACTGAGACAAGGATCTGTGTTTTTCAGTTACTCTACTTTTTGCTTAGTCCAGACACTGCTTCTGAAATCAGATAAATTATTGGACAAGAGAAATGCTAATAAAATAAAAATTTAATTTGGAATGAGTGCAATTGGCATTCACTATCTGTATAAAACTTTATATGTGGATTAGTTACATTAATTCCATGCATATTTCTTGCCTACTGTACCTAAATAAGGTATTAATTCTATCTAGGCATACGGGCAATATCAAACTTGGATCGAGAATCCCTGTTCCTCAGGGGCACCAGAGGTCTGCTCAGTAGACAGGAAGAAAGGGAAAGTAAAGGTGTCTTTTTAAGCTACCTTTGCATACCCCTGATCCCAAGTGCTAGCCAGTTTGTTGTGTAAATTAGAGTAGCCTTGAGACTGCTCTCATTTATGCCAGTTTGCAATAGTCCCCAAGGATTTCCAGAGTGCAGCATACTACATCTATCCCACATCTCTCCTTAACATGTGTAAGGGGATTGTTGTCCCCTTACTAACATTCAGTGCGGGTGGTTTGGTTGGCTAACTCCCAGTGCCAAAAGAAAGGGGAAGGGTCGATGGGAAATCAGGACCCTGAGACTGACAGTCCCGGGGCAATGGGGAGAGGCCAATGCTCCAGGTCAGCCTGATTGACAGGGCGGGCAGGCTAATCAGGGAGTCAGGAAGCCAGGGGGGTTCCGTCCTCCCTGTGAGTTGGAATTGCCTGGGTCAGACAGAGTGGGGCCGAGCAAGGAGAAAGCAAGAGCCCAAGCTGAGCTGGGGAGCAGAGCTGGGCCAGATCCGGGGGGGCCAGAAAAGCAGACCCTGTGCTGGGAGCAGAGCTGCAGTGACACAGACAGAGACACGGCCCAGGGAGAGCAGATCCTGTGCTGGGAGCAGAGCTGCAGTCCCAAAGCCAGAGACACGGCCCAGAGAGAGCAGATCCTGTGCTGGGAGCAGAGCTGCAGCCACAGAGCCAGAGGAGCCAGAGAAGCAGCCCAGGGGGCTGGAGGCAGAGCAGCAGCATCAGAGCTGAGGCCGAGTGGAGCCGGAGCTAGAACAGTGGAGCTGGGGCTGGAGCAGTCTAGAGCCGGGTGCGGTGAGGAGCTGGGGCCAGCCAAGGGGGGACCCTGGGCAAAGGGCCCAGTGCAGCAAGACACCCCCAGCCAAGGGTCCTTGCAGGCCAGACCAGGAGGGGGATCTTAACCCGACGGGGAGCTGATGCTGGGAAGAAGGGTCCCATCACCCAAAGCCCGGAGATGTGTGGCCACCACCAGAGCAAATGTCCAACCCACAGCATCCCTGCAGCACAGCCAGGGCCTGAGAAGGAGGCCTGGGACCTACAAGGAACAGACTGTGAAGTGCCCTGACGTTCCAGAGACACTGTTTGTGATGTTCCCTGCCACAGAGCAGGGCGATGTGTTTTCCTTTAACCTTTCCCATTTTTCCTTATTCTTTTTTAAATTAATTGCTGATTAAATAAATTGTATTTGTTTTAAATCATATGTAATGATCGGTGGGTTGGGGAAGTGTCCAGTGCAGAGAGAGCACCCCAGAGTGGGGACACTCTAACCCCTGTCCTAGGTGACCACAGCAAGGTTGGGGGTCAAGCCCCCCAGGAATCCTGGGCCCAGCCTTGTTGGGGTTACAAGGACTCTGCCAGACAGGAGAGTGCAAGGGGAGTCCTCGAGGGCAGGGAGGCCTCTGGGTAAAGGAAGTGGGAGGGAGGACTCAGATCCTTCCGCTAGCCCATTTCACCGGGGTAGTGCAGAAGCCAGGAAAGTTCCCCACAATAGCGGGACCATTCCCCCGCTTACACATGCACTCGCCATATCCCTACTAGGGTTGGGAGAAGAGTTGATTAGAGGCAGCTACACCACTTGTATGCCAGCTGGGGACTCGCCCATGCTGGGGAAATCCTCTGCTGGCTGATTAGGGCAGCTTTACTACTCCTTTGTGACACTAAATCAATGTCTAAGGGACAAAATGGAGGCCAGGACTTGAACGGAAATGAAGAATTTGGGCCATTTTTGGAGAGAAGGAACCAAATTTTGCTTTCACTTAAAATAATGTAAATCTAAAGTAATCCATTGACTTCAGTGGAGTCACTCTAGGTTTACATCACTTTAGCAGAGAGCAAAATTTGACCCACAGTTATTAATATGATAATATTAATATATGCTTAGCTATCATGTCTTCTTCCTCAGCTCCTTTCCTGTGTATGGGTGTCCCTTCCCAACAAAATATTTTTCCTCTGGTTCATGCAGTAGCACTGTTTGGGTGTCTAAAAGTGCTGGATGGGGAGCCCCATCCCAACCTTGGATTCGCTCCCCTTCTTGTTGAGGAGTTGAGTGTGAGGCCCTTCAGGGCATCGTGTAAGGGCCATCTTTTTGTTTTCTTCAAAGCTGAAAAATAATATGGTGTGAAAGAGTGGGAATGATTTATCTGGAGAATGCCCTTTCTTCCTTTGCCTTTAAAAGAGGCTAATACGTATTGGTTCATTTTTAGATTGTTTACATGGGCCACAAGATGTACAGAGAAACATTATAGAAATCTAAATATAAATCAAATTAATTTATGCAGGATAGATCTGCAACTTTAAGCAGAAGTAAAAGAGCAATGATTCCTCATTCTGCTTTCCATGAACACAACTATATTAGCCAGCACACTGTAGCTTTCAATAAAGTGATTGCTATTTATGAGATTACAATACACATTTTTCATACACTGGTATCATGTGACTTAATCAGTTTGCTATAATCAGAATGGAAGAATAAAGGAATTATGGGAATAATTTACAGTCATTTTGTAATCTGGCACGGAATGGCAAACCAATGTATCTTGTGAAGATTGACACCTGATGATCATTTACTTCCAGCCAATTACTAATTAATGAAGCACGAAAGCACATTGATGAAATACACAAGGGTGATTAGAGAGCACATTTCAGTATCATATTACTGAATAATTAATACTAGGATAACTTGAAGTGCAATTTCAGCATAGGGAAATAAGGATAGCCAGGACCTTTCAATAACAAAATGCCTGTTTGTTGCATAATAATGAATGGTTGTTTCTGTTTAGTGATTAAGGGCTTAACCCTGCATTTCTTGTCCACCAATAACTCACACAGAAGCCTCACTGAGAATTTTGTATCAGCAAAGGATACATGATTAGGATATTGAGAGTGAATTCCTAGATTATATAATAATATAAAGATGTGAAATTAAAAATCTTCTAGAGTTAGCAGTATTTATTTCCAAGCTTTGTCATGGCTGTATTTTGCACAAAATTGATAGACCTAGAAAAAGAAGAGGAAAACTTTATAATTTTTTCTAAATCTTTCACTGAAGATTAATACAGATTTTTGTTTTTCAGCTATTTATAACTTTATTGGGTTGCTACACAGATATTTATCTTTATAACAAGAAATAAGCAGTGACTCCCATTAGCTCTTCCAACTATTGTCCTCTACAACTACTTTTTTTCTACTATTAATCAAACTGCTGACAGTCCCCCCCTGCCCCAAGTTTCTTAAGTAAACCTAAAAAGTGCAGAAAGTGTCAAGTTTGATGTATCTAAAAAGCAAGGCTGCATTTCTTCTTAAGTTAATTGACAGTAAACAGACTTGCCTGTCTATCTGTCTTTGTCTAACTTTTTCCAGCTGGATAAACCCAATTGCTATTAAACTTGACAAAAGACAATGATATTATTAATGAAAGCAGCTACATGATGTTAGACTTTTCATTACAGTCTCCTAGTGAGCTTCAATTAATTGCAGGGCTGTTGTGCCTAAGAAGGATGCAGATGGGAAGAAGGGTTATGAGAGATAGCACTGATGGATTTTTTTACCTCTCACTTTCAGTAGGGTATCTTATCCATCATTTTCCTGCCTTGAAATTTTAACTACATTATGTTTCTGAAGAGTTATCTGTAAATTACCCATATATTTTCCACTCTTCTGAATAATACATACGCTAGCATACACATTTACATATGTGGATCATTTAGACATATCTTGGTGCAATGAATGGCCACATCCTGGCTTTGATAATATGGTGTTTAATTAACAAACCCAA
This sequence comes from Terrapene triunguis, assembly GCF_002925995.2. NCBI lineage: Eukaryota > Metazoa > Chordata > Testudines > Emydidae > Terrapene > Terrapene triunguis. The sequence goes on along the minus strand of NW_020664413.1, from coordinate 64,128,486 downwards.
TTTAAAACAAAAAAAACCAATCGGGCTAACAAACAATGATGCATGCACGTATTACAGGTTTGCTGAGCACACCAGCAGATTCATATAGTCACTGTTCTGCTTTAGAGGGGGATTGGAAATGATTTTCTGGGTCATCTAGCCTATCCTTGCGAACAAGCACATGAGTTACTGTATCCTACAAACATTAAATCCAATTTTCCCTTAATTAAAATAAAACAATAATACTTCAATGACTTTTCTTAACACATTATTTCATTGCCCAATTAACTTCATTTGTAGGCTTTCTAGTTCCTAAAACTTCACTTGAATTTTCCTTTCTCTGTCTTCAGGATTTCACTCCTTATCTTAGGGGTAGCCGTGTTAGTCTGGATCTGTAAAAGCAGCAAAGAGTCCTGAGGCACCTTATAGACTAACAGACGTATTGGAGCATGAGCTTTCGTGGGTGAATACCCACTTTGGCATCCGACGAAGTGGACATTCACCCACGAAAGCTCATGCTCCAATACGTCTGTTAGTCTATAAGGTGCCACAGGACTCTTTACTCCTTATCTTGTTGCCTTAGACCACACCAAATACTTCTCCTTTTTGTCATTATTTCAAGATTTTTGAATCATTATTACTATTGATTGAGTACTCTCAATGTTCTTAATCCTGAACAAATATCAAAGATCCCAAAGGGCTTACAGTCTAACTCTATTGCTTTATGAACAGGAGTACTTGTGGCACCTTAGAGACTAACAAATTTATTAGAGCATAAGCTTTCGTGGGCTACAGCCCACTTCTTTGGATGCATATAGAGTGAAACATATATTGAGGAGATATATATACACACATACAGAGAGCATGAACAGGTGGGAGTTGTCTTACCAACTCTGAGAGGCCAATTAAGTAAGAGAAAAAAAACTTTTGAAGTGATAATCAAGATAGCTCAGTACAGACAGTTTGATAAGAAGCAAGTGTGAAAATACTTACAAGGGGAGATAGATTCAATGTTTGTAATGGCTCAGCCATTCCCAGTCTTTATTTAATCCTGAGTTGATTGTGTCTAGTTTGCATATCAATTCCAGCTCAGCAGTCTCTCGTTGGAGTCTGTTTTTGAAGTTTTTCTGTTTTAAGATAGCCACCCGCAGGTCTGTCATAGAATGGCCAGACAGGTTAAAGTGTTCTCCCACTGGTTTTTGAGTATTATGATTCCTGATGTCAGATTTGTCTATTGCTTTATGTCCCTCTAGGTGTCTTTTTATGTCTCTTTTAAGTGGCACTTATCCAGTTGCTTCAGTCTCTCCTATAGCACACTTTATTTGTGTAGCCCTGTATTACACTTTTGATTTTATCTGTGTCCTTTCCATTTCCAGGAGCTTGAAATAGAATTCTCAAAATTGACTCTGCTCTTGTCATCCTATAGTTCACCTGTTTATTTAACTTATTTTCTCTTCTTCAGCTTCATTCTTCCTATCACCTGTTATTGTGGGTAGGTTTGAAGAATGTGAGAGTTATCGGTGTAACTTTAATAAAAGTTATTATATAACTCTGTGGTCTTGATAGTTATTGTATTGCAAGCTATGGGATAACTAAAAGTTAAATCAGTCTTAGTTAACATTGCAGGAACCAAAAATCAATGGCCAGAGATAGCCCCAGTGGCTGGCACTAAGACAATGAAGATGAGAATTCCTTTGAAACTTATATGGAATTAGGATCTTCCTGGTTCCATAGGAAGGGAGGAGGACAGAGTCCAGCTTGAAACTTCATGGGCTTTTAGGCAAGAACTCTGAAATAAAGATCTTGAAAGCAGCTAAAAAGCTGAGCCTCTGAAGACGCAGGAGAGACAGAAGATCTGTAGAAAAGCACAGTATAGTTCAGGAACACTACAGAACAGGAGGGCACAAGGGTTACTTCAGGCCTACCTACTTGCATGAAGTAAATGCTGAGTTTAGATAAGACAATATGCTTTTGTTAATATAATAATAAATGGAGATATACCTATCTCATAGAGCTGGAAGGGACCCTGAAAGGTCATTGAGTCCAGCCCCCAACCTTCATTAGCAGGACCAAGTACTGGATTTTGCCCCAGATCCCTAAGTAGCCCCCTCAAGGATTGAACTCACAACCCTGGGTTTAGCAGGCCAACGCTCAAACCACTGAGCTATCCCCCCACCCAAGTGTTAGTTAACACTTTTCTCTCTGCTTATCATATTCCTATGGATTAATAAATAATACTTTGTTGTGACAAGTTGCTCTCTATCATTGCATTTTCAAACTGATCACAGCTTCTAGGGAGAAATCTATAGCAGGGGTCAAAACCAGTTGGACCTGCAAGGGTAATATTTTTGGTAAACAGAAGTGGTGATCCACTCTAAAAGTGGAGTGAATTGTGGGATTACACTACAAGAGAAATGCAAATGTAGGCCAATGAAAGAGGTGCCCACCAAGAGAGGTCAAAGGTAAAGCTGAACCTGAACCATAACAGTAGGCTTCTGTGACATTTGCACTAGGCTGTGACAATTATTGGATCAGGTTTGACTATTATCTTTTCTGACAAGAGAGTTCCACAATCAAGTATCAAGAGCCTACCTCCTTGTGCATAATGTTTAACCTTTGCAAGTGAAAGTTGCTCTATCCCCAATGAACCAAAATTGTTTTGATAGATTGTGGATAGAGAGACAGTCGAATAGTCTGGTGCCAAACCACCAAGGCCCTTGAAGATTAGTACAGGGAGTTGGAATTAGAATAGGATAGTGGAGAGTGCAGCGACCTTGTGTAACGTGCTTGCAGCAGCTATACCCACTCAAGAGATGAACATTTTAAATGACAAAGCCTGACAGCCCTAAGAAAAGTGTCAACTTTGGGTAGTTCAGTCTAGATGTGTCCAATACATGGATTATGGTTCCTAAATCTACAACAGACATCATTAACTCAAGCTTCCTGATCGTTTTTGTTGTGCATCTCTGAACATTCCACAATTTGTCAATGCCTTTCTGGTAATGAATTGCCCAGAAGTGAACTTAATATTCCAGGTGCAGTCTAACAAAATACATATATAAGGTGTATAGTGGGCCTCCTTCCACCCCTCCTTTGCCCCTTCTCTCTTCCACTGGGGCTGTGTGCTTCTGATGGTCCATGTCTTGGTAGCAAAACTTGCAGTCCCCTAGTGCAGAGGAGGCCAATCTGGCCAGCCTTTAAACAGGAAAAGCAAAATGTGAAAAGCCCCCTGGTTCCCCACCTCTCAGCCCCCACCGCGAGCCAAACAAGAGCTGGTCACAACCTAGCCATTAATCAGGACTCACTCATTCCACTCCTTTTCCTGATGCTTCTCTAGATGCAGCACCTTATGTCTTTGACTGACAAAAGATGCTCTTTCTGGGAGGAGGGTTTTTCCACTACTTCCTTTATCCTTCTGTGTCCAACACTTCTCAATTTTTCGCCTCTTCCCCTGTTTTCTGTAAGGCCCCAATCTCTGACAGGGACTCAACTCCTCTCTCCTTTCATGGAAAATATCTCCCTAGCATATAGATTCTGTTCCCCAAACAGCACAGGAAGCACTACAAAATCAGGGACTTTCTATGCAAAAAGAGCTTCATGAATGATTAATAAACAGTTTTCTTTCCCACTGGCAGCCCGAGTCCTAAAATACACTTAAGTATCTAGAGATGAACCAATGAAATAATTGTGTTCCCACATTTCCAGATCCTGCAGCCACAAAGATGAGTGAAACCCCTTGGAACCTCTTCTAGCCCATGCCCTCCCACTCTCAGAATTGGTTGACCTGTTGCAAGGCCCATTAATACCACAGTCTGGGACTACCTCACCCTTTGCAACTCTGTAATATAGGGACCAGATTTGCCAATAACAACTTCTTTGCTAATAAGAGGAATTTGTGCTTTTTCCTGTCTACTGAGATGGATTCTATTTTTGCCAGGGTGGAAACATAAGGATATAAATAATGGATTTTCTTCTGAAAATACTCAGTGAATATTTAATAAAACCCTTTTCTCTCCCATCTGCAAGAGGACCAATTCATAGAGTCATCAACTCCTGGGTATGGGGACTTTGAAATGATAATTGCGAGTATCAACTGACAAGATGCCAGAAAAATAAAAGGAAAATATGTAGCATCTACACAGGTGGGTCAAGCCCCTCTGAACATCCTTCAGTTTGTAAAATTAGCTTTAGAAATGGCCATATTACACTTGCTCTGTAACTGATTCATAAAGCGCCTTCCATATGGAGATCCCTGAATCACCTTGCCAGGGTACCACATGTCTTCATTGAATATGTAATTTCCCCAAACAATCTCCATGCACACATCACAACTAGCACTTTTCATGCTTGATTTTTTATTTCAGAAACTCTTAGAAAGAACCATAGGAACAACAAATAAATGATCTTATGACTTGTGCATTAATCATCAAATAAGTTTTCTAGGACCTACTTATTGCTACATGGAGTATACATTGTGTTATATCAATACATGCAGAGAAGAAAAACTGTTACCATTCATGCCACAGCATCAGGTATGTAGGTCCCTGAGAGAGAACACAGGCAGGCCCCTGCCCTGAGAATGTAGACATGACATAGGAAAATATGGACAGGACATACAAAATAAGGTGCAAGGTTTATAAGATCTTGCAAAGACTCAGTATAGCACAGCACCATTTAATAATGAGAGGACGGATGGTCTTATGACAAAGGCACTAGACTGGGACGCAGGAGATCTTGGTTCTATGTGTCACAGAATTCCCATGTGAATTTGAGCAAATCACTTAAATCTCTGTGCCTCAGTTTCCATCTGTAAAATCGAGACAGTATATGTTCCTACTTCAAAGGGGTGTCATATGAATAAATTCACTTATGTTAGTGAGATGCCACACAGATGGGAGCTACAGAAATACCTAGATAGAATGAAGAGTAAAAGAGGCTAGCAGGATTGATTTTGAGGCAATTACTATACATTAGAGTCTATGATTTTGATAAAATGATACCCATTTGCCCAGTACTTCATAACTTTTTCCTTCTTTCTTTCAGACATGGGAATTTCTCTATTACAGTGGTGTCCCACTTGTCCTTTGAACCAGTGTAAAGCGGATATATGAACACTACGCTGGCCAACTGGGATGCATTCATGAGCTATGACTTGGAGGATTTTAACATGATGATCTATTTTTCTTATTGGGTTCATTATTTACTCTTAGCACAAGGATGGACATATTTAAGTTAATGAAATCCACCAGGAGTTTTTGCATGAGTTGGGACATCAGGTCTCAAAAATATGTGAAATGGAATGATGACATCACATGTGCACAACCCTCCTCTTGGAGGCATTGCTTAGACAGCATTTGTCACATTGCTTGTTATAATTGTGCTATGAAGTTCCCATTTGTTAACGTGGAGCCTGATCCTGTATTCTTTGAGCATCCTGAACTCCTACTAAAGTTAATTACAGTTTTGCACTGAGCTTCATGTACCATACAAACAGTTCTTTGTAGTATGGCATTCATGTCTGAAAACTCTGCCTTTATTACTCCAGCACTTTTTATTTCTAATTTTGTTATTGGTCTTAACATGAATTCTTTGAAGTTAGATCAATTTAAAATATGGAAAAAACTAAATTACATCAATTAATATGTACTTTTGAAAACAATGCTATTATGTTAAGTAGTCTTTTTTCATCAAGTAGTAGAACAAATGTGGGATTCAATGTGCACAATGAAGTTTGTGAACCACTTGTGGAAATAGAGGATTAATGCAGAATAGGCTTAGTAGGGAGTCGGCTACAGTATAGTTAAGAACTATGGTAAGATTTACTATATACACATATGTTATTACACACATTTAAAGTGCACTCATCACCATAGTATCTGGGGGCTCTTTACGCAGGTCAAGTCTCAAGTACAACAATCATTTCCCCGAACTCTGAGTCATACCTATCATGGGTGAAACACTGGCCATATTGAAGTCAATAGAAGTCTCGCCATTGATTTCTAGGGGTCCGGGATTTCTCCCCAAGACTCTACTCCACAGCACCAAACTAACTTCCTCAATGACATCAGAGATGGGGAAACACCATAGGTGGTCTACAAGACAGAACTGCATTGAATGGGATGCCTGAACTAGAAGCTGAATCTTATAACATGCTATAAAGCTGGCCAGGCTCAGACTCTAAGGTGAGTCCCGCAGGAGCAAATTTCAAAGGCAAAAGTCTTATCACTAAGAACAACTTCCCCAGGCTCCTGAAATCTTCACCTGTGGGACAGCCAGCCAGAATGCTCTCGACAAAGCCATTGCTGATGTGGCAGGGCAGGGCGAGAGGTGACCCCTGAGATAAGTAGGACCTAGACACCTATCGGGGCTCTGTACATAACCATACCTTCATTTGCAGCCAGAAATGAGTTGGCAGTTAGTGTATGGAGCAGAAGCATAACATGATCTCTTGGGTCAGCCCTATTCCGAAGACATTTACATGCATTTTGTACTAGCTGAAGCTTCATAATAACTATTTTAAATGCAAAACTTAACAAAACCTTAACTGTGAAGCTGCAACTGGAAAGATCATAATAAAATGACCTCTTAGTGGTCTTTAAGGGCAGCCTTAAGGTAGAATGTATTATAATAGTCCTCAGATAACAGATTTATGGGTGATGGTGGCAAGGTCCACATCTGAAAGGAAAGGATGCAATTTCTTGACCAACCAAAGATGGCCAAAAGCATTTCTGGTCAGATATGGATCTTGCCATTATTATTCATTCATTCACTATTTCTAAGGCACGTATTGTGGAGTCCAAGCACTAAACAACATTTACAGGCAGCAATGAGTGTGCCCCAAGAGGCAATATTCTCACTGCTCCCCATGTGAGCTGTTTTTATTAGTGTTTCCTTTAAAATATTTTTTAAATTTATTTCCTTCTCATCAGTAATTCTTCTGTCTGTCCAAATTTTCATACAACTTTCTCACTGTAGGCTGGTACTGAAAGCAGATGCTGTTGCTTGGTGAGGCCTTATGCAAAAGGATGCAGGAATCTGGGATTTAGGTCTGAAAATAGTGAGGCGTGTTCAGATCTCTCCTGGGAAGGTCCACTGTTGAGGTTCCATTCCAATGGATCCTGTCTGCAAGACAGGTTTCAAAACTTGTCTGATTTTCTGCCAGCTTGCCCACCCAGGTCCTTAGCAGACTCCCACCCAGGCTCCCAAACTCCCAGGCTCCTGGCTCTTCAGCAGCCTGGGTGCCCAGGGTCCTTGGTTCTGGGACAGCCTACCAAGCAGGCTGCCTCAGAGTTGGAGGTCCCAGGGCTTCCAGGCTCCCCAGCTCTGGGGTGATCTGCCAGGCAGGCTGTTCCAGAGCCGGGACTCCTTGGGCTTCCAATTCCTGGCTTCTCAGCAGCCTGCAAGCACTGTGAGCCTCAGGCTCCCTAGCTTCTGGGGCTCCACGCAACATGGAACCTCAGAAACTTGTAGAAAAGATTACAATGAGATGTCATTTTGACTTTTTCTAAATGAAATTTGGAATTTCTGTTCCCTCCTTTCAGAATGAAAACATTTTTCACATTTTGGAATTTCTCAGAATAGGAATCCTAGTTTCTGGTCAGTTCCATCCAGCACCTCAATATCTGGGCACCAGCAAAATTAAATACAGCCACACATCCAGTCATAAGGACTGTGCTAACTGAGATTTACTTGTATTGCACATGTGAGGGAGTTTCTGGATACAGTCATGGTGGCTGTTCTGGGGAGGATATAGCAAAGAGAGGAGTTATACATTTCATTTTGAACATGGCGACGTCTAAGGAAATCTTGATTGCTGGAGGAAGGGAGCACTACAACTGTGGGCCACAAGCCTCTGTGAACTCTCCTGTGGGCACTGTCAGCTTCATAGTGCATAATAAAGCACGCTGTGATGGAGAGTGTCATAACTAAAAGGGAAGGGTAACAACCCTCCTGTGTACAATACTATAATCCCTCCTGGCCAGAGACACCAAAATCCTTTTACCTGTAAAGGGTTAAGAAGCTCGGGTAACCTGGCTGACACCTGACCCAAAGGACCAATAAGGGGACAAGATACTTTCAAATCTTGGTGGGGGGAAGACTTTTGTTTGTGCTCTTTGTTTTGGGGGTTGTTCGCTCTTGGGACTAAGAGGGACCAGACATCAATCCATGCTCTCCAAATCTTTCTGAACAAGTCTCTCATATTTCAAACTTGTAAGTAACAGCCAGGCAAGGCGTGTTAGTTTTATCTTTGTTTTCTCAACTTGTAAATGTACCTTTTGCTAGAGTGTTTATCTCTGTTTGCTGTAACTTTGAACCTAAGGCTAGAGGGGGTTCCTCTGGGCTATTTAAGTTTGATTACCCTGTAAAATTATTTTCCATCTTGATTTTACAGAGATGATTTTTACCTTTCTTTCTTTAATTAAAATCCTTCTTTTTAAGAACCTGATTGATTTTTCCTTGTTCTAAGATCCGAGGGGATTGATCTGGACTCACCAGGAATTGGTGGGGGGAAAGGGAAGGGAGGGGGGATGATTAATTCCTCCTTGTTTTAAGATCCAAGGGGTTTTGGATCAGTGTTCACCAGGGAATTGGTGGAAGAGTCTCTCAAGGCTACCCAGGGAAGGGAGTTAGCACATTGGGAGTGGTGGCAGCAAAAGCAGATCTAAGCTGGTAGAGAAGCTTAGAGGTTTTCATGCAGGTCCCTACATCTGTACCCTAAAGTTCAGAGTGGGGAAGGAACCTTGACATGGTGGCAGAGCGGTGGGATCATTTTAAACCAAAAGCCAGTAAGATTTTTTTTCTCCTTTCTAGCTGCTTAGAAAGCAGAGCTGAAAGTAGATGCATATCTTATCTCTCCTTGCCTGAATGCAGAGGTGTTAAGTTTTTTAACAAGGGTCTTTGTTGAGAGAAGGGTTCAAGCAGTGAGCAAACAGCTGGCAAAAGGAATTTACAAGCTGAATTGTTTTTTTTCTTTCTACCTCTCAGGTATAGCTAGTTAGAAAGTCTCTGTTAACTAAGCAGCCCTGAGCTGAGTGCAGCCCAGTTTCAGTGAACTGCAGAGGGGTGTGGCCCAGCACAAGAAAGCAGGAAAATGACTACCAGTGAAGCAGCTAACAAACTAGAACTGGCTAGACTGGAAGCAACAGAAAAAGAAAACGAACATAAGAGACGGCTAAAACTAAAACAATTAGAAATTAATGCAGAAAAAGCCAGGGAAGAAACTGCTCACAAGAGAGCTATGGAGGCAGAGGAGGCTGCCAACAAGAGAGCTATGGAGCAGAAAGAAAGAGAGAGGGAGGAGAGAGAAAGAGAGAGGAAGCATGAACTGGAATTGGTAAGGGCTAGGCAGGATATACCAGCCAACCCTAACAACCCCTCTCCAGGTACCGCTTCCCATCCCAGAAAATTCCCCACCTACAAGGCAGGCGATGATACTGAGGCCTTCTTAGAAAATTTTGAAAGGGCCTGCCTTGGGTACAGCATCTCTACAGACCAGTACATGGTAGAGCTGAGGCCGCAGCTCAGTGGACCCTTAGCAGAGGTGGCGGCTGAAATGCCTAAGGAACACATGAACAGTTATAAACTTTTTAAAAACAAGGCCAGAATCAGCATGGGGTTAACACCCGAGCATGCCCTTCAGTGGTTCAGAGCCCTAAGGTGGAAACCAGACGTGTCATTTACCCAACATGCCTACCACATTGACAAAAATTGTGATGCTTGGGTATCAGGAGCAAATGTTAAATCTCTGGAAGATCTGTTTTTCCTAGTGAAAATGGAGCAGTTCTTATAGGGTGTTCCTGAGGAAATAGAAAGGTACATCCTAGATGGGAAACCCAAAACTGTAACCGAGGCGGGGGAGATTGGAGCCAAATGGGTGGAGGTGACAGGAAAGAAAAAAATAGCAGTTGGAGCGAATATCAGAAGGGGCAACCCGAAACAAAACCCTACCACCGGGGACAACCCAAGGCCCCCCCCTACATCCCAAGGGAAACCCCAGACGCCTTCTCACCCCACCACACCAGTCTCCACCAACCAACCTCGCCCCGGTGATATCTTAGCAGGGCGATGTTTTAAATGTAATGAACTGGGACATATAAAGGCCCACTGCCCCAAGAACCCCAACTGGTTACAGTTCATTACACCATAATCACACCAAAGATCCCCAGGCCCAGATGCCTCTCAAATACCCTCGGAGCGAAGGGAAACCTTGAGAGTGGACGGAAAGAAGGTTATCGCGTGGAGGGACACTAGGGCACAAGTGTCGACTATCCACCAATCCCTAGTGGACCCCAAACTCATCAACCCAGAGGCTCCGGTGACAATTCAACCCTTCATGTCACACTCTTTAACCCTGCCTACAGCCAAGTTGCCTGTCCTGTACAAGGGCTGGTCAGGAATGTGGACTTTTGCAGTCTATGACAATTATCCCATCCCCATGCTACTGGGGGAAGACTTGGCCAACCATGTGAAGCTAGCCAAGAGGGTGGGAATGGTCACCCGCAGCCAGGCTAAGCAAGCTTTGAACCCCATCCCTGTTCCTGAGCTGTCCACCAGGGCCCCGTCTGTGTTACCAGAGACCCAGACAGAGGTGGTGGAACCGGATCCCCTGCCAACGACTGCAACAGCCGAAGTGGATCCAATCCCAGTGACCCAGCCAAAGCCAGTCCCAGAACCGGAACTGGCAACGCAACCAGCACCAGAACCATTGCCAGCACTGAGTCCAGTGCTTGCAAACCCGTCTACAACTCCAGCGCCAGAGGGCACCAGCGAGCCTGAACTGGCAGAAGCAGCAGATAACCCTACTCAAGAGGCTCAGCCAGAGCCTGAATCACAGTCAACGGAAACAACCCCAGCACCTGCATCGCTTCCAGAGGGACCAAGCCCAAGTCCACACTCCAAGGAGGAATTGATGTCTCCAGCATCAAGGGAACAGTTCCAGGCCAAGCAGGAAGCAGATGACAGCCTTCAGAAAGCTTGGGTGGCGGCATGGAACACCCCACCGCCTCTCAGCTCTTCTAACCGATCCCGGTTTGTTGTAGAACAAGGACTTTTATACAAGGAGACTCTTTCAGGTGGACACCAGGAAGACTGGCACCCTCAAAGACAGTTGGTAGTTCCAACTAAGTACCGGGTAAAGCTCTTGAGCTTAGCCCATGATCATCCCAGGGGCCATACTGGGGTGAACAGAACCAAAGACCGGTTGGGGAAGTCCTTCCCCTGGGAGGGAATGGACAAGGACGTTGCTAATTATGTCCGGTCTTGTGAGGTGTGCCAACGAGTGGGAAAGCCCCAAGACCAGGTCAAAGCCCCTCTCCAGCCACTCCCCATAATTGAGGTCCCATTTCAGTGAGTAGCTGTGGATATTCTGGGTCCTTTCCCAAAGAAGACACCCAGAGGAAAGCAGTACGTACTGACTTTCATGGATTTTGCTACCCGATGGATGAAAGCAGTAGCTCTAAGCAACAGCAGGGCTAAAAGTGTGTGCCAGGCATTAGCAGACATTTTTGCCAGGGTAGGGTGGCCCTCCGACATCCTTACAGATTCGGGAACTAATTTCCTGGCAGGGACCATGAAAAGCCTGTGGGAAGCTCATGGGGTGAATCACTTGGTTGCCACCCCTTACCACCATCAAACCAATGGTCTGGTGGAGAGGTTTAATGGAACTTTGGGGGCCATGATACGTAAATTCGTAAATGAACACTCCAATGATTGGGACCTAGTGTTGCAGCAGTTGCTTTTTGCCTACAGGGCTGTACCACATCCCAGTTTAGGGTTTTCACCATTTGAACTTGTGTATGGCCGCGAGGTTAAGGGGCCATTACAGTTGGTGAAGCAGCAATGGGAGGGGTTTACGCCTTCTCCAGGAACTAACATTCTAGACTTTGTAAGCAACCTACAAAGCACCGTCCGACACTCTTTAGCCCTTGCTAAAGAAAACCTAAAGGATGCTCAGGAAGAGCAAAAGGCCTGGTATGATAAACATTCCAGAGAACGGTCCTTCAAAGTAGGAGACCAAGTCATGGTCTTAAAGGTGCTCCAGGCCCATAAAATGGAAGCGTCGTGGGAAGGACCATTCACCGTCCAGGAGCGCCTAGGAGCTGTTAAATATCTCATAGCATCCCCCACCTCCAACATAAAGCCTAAGGTATACCATGTTAATTCTCTTAAGCCCTTTTATTCCAGAGAATTAAAGGTTTCCCAGTTTACAGCCCAGGGAACAGATGACGCTGAGTGGCCTGAAGGTGTCTACTACGAAGGAAAAAGTGATGGTGGCGTGGAAGAGGTGAACCTCTCCGCGACCCTTGGACATCTGCAGCGACAGCAGATTAAGGAGCTGTGCACTAGCTTTGCGCCAATGTTCTCAGCCACCCCGGGACAGACCAAACGGGCATACCACACCATTGACACAGGTAATGCTCACCCAATTAGAACCCCACCCTACCGGGAGTCACCTCATGACCAAACTGCTATAAAACGGGAGATCCAGGACATGCTACAGATGGATATAATCCGCCCCTCTAAGAATGCATGGGCATCTCCAGTGGTTCTAGTTCCCAAACCAGATGGAGAAAAACGCTTTTGCATGGACTACCGTAAGCTAAATGCTGTAACTCGTCCCGACAACTATCCAATGCCACACACAGATGAGCTATTGGAGAAATTGGGACATGCTCAATTCATCTCTACCTTAGACTTAACCAAGGGGTACTGGCAAGTACCACTAGATGAACCCGCCAAGGAAAGGTCAGCCTTCGTCACCCAGGCAGGGGTGTATGAATTTAATGTGCTCCCTTTCGGGCTGCGAAATGCACCCGCCACCTTCCAAAGACTTGTAGATGGTCTCCTAGCGGGATTGGGAGAATCTGCAGTTGCCTACCTCGATGATGTGGCCATTTTTTCTGATTCATGGACAGAACACCTGGAGCACCTGGAAAAAGTCTTCAAGAGCATCAGGCAGGCAGGACTAACTGTTAAGGCTAAAAAGTGTCAAATAGGCCAAAACAAAGTGACTTACCTGGGGCACCAGATGGGTCAAGGAACTATAAATCCCCTACAGGCCAAAGTGGATGCTATCCAAAAGTGGCCGGTCCCAAAGTCAAAGAAACAGGTCCAATCCTTCTTAGGCTTGGCCAGATATTATAGGCGATTTGTACCACACTACAGCCAAATCGCAACCCCACTAACAGACCTAACCAAAAAGAAACAGCCAAATGCAGTTCAGTGGACTGATGAGTGTCAGAAGGCCTTTAACCAGCTTAAGGCGACACTCATGTCTGACCCTGTGCTAAGGGCCACAGACTTTGACAAACTGTTCCTAGTAACCACAGATGCATCGGAGCGGGGTGTGGCAGCAGTTTTAATGCAGGAAGGACCAGATCAAGAATTCCATCATGTCGTGTTTCTCAGCAAGAAACTGTCTGAGAGGGAAAGCGACTGTCTGAGAGGGAAAGCAGCAAAAAGGAATGCTACGCCATTGTGTACGCGCTGGAAAAGCTATGCCCATACGTTTGGGGATGGCGTTTCCAACTACAAACTGACCATGCTGTGCTAACGTGGCTTCATACCGCCAAGGGGAATAACAAAAAACTTCTTTGGTGGAGTTTAGCTCTCCAAGATTTTGATTTTGAAATACAACACATTTCAGGAGCTTCTAACAAAGTGGCTGATGCACTCTCCCGTGAAAGTTTCCCAGAATCAACAGGTTAAAAATTGTTCTTGGAATGTGGGACATATTGTTAGATTTTATATAATCAGTAGTATGTCTAAAGGTGCATATGTCTTATTAACTCTGTTTTCTCCTAGAGCTCCAGGAAAAAATTACAGCCAGTGTGGAACCGGCTGTCCAACACTATCTGTGATTTGGGGGGCATGTCATAACTAAAAGGGAAGGGTAACAGCCCTCTTGTGTACAATACTATAATCCCTCCTGGCCAGAGACACCAAAATCCTTTTACCTGTAAAGGGTTAAGAAGCTCAGGTAACCTGG